>NW_026016688.1:0-104989 GCF_020379485.1 Brassica napus | reverse complement strand
TATGAGGGTGATATAGAGAAGGTAATAATCAAGGTGATGATCATGAACATGAAGCTATAAACCAAGATGAGGAAGAAGAAGAAGATACTGATCACAATGCAAACCAATATGGTGGTCTTCAACCGTTGGTGACTAGAAACGGTTGTACCATAACAAAACCAAGGTATCTCGACGATTATGTGTTACTTTTAGATCAAGAAATTGAAATAATGTTGCTCATACTAGATGCAAAGCCAGAGAAATATCTTGAGGCTGCACATGTAAGAGAATGAGTTAAAGCTATGGTAGCCGAGGTAGAGTAAATCACAAGAAACAAGACATGGGAGCTTGAGGAGAGACCGCTGGAGTTAAAACTATAGCGTTAAAGTGGATCTACAAGAAAAAAAGAAAGGTGGATGGTACGGGAACAAGTGTTTGCACCAGTAGCACGTCTTGAGACTATACGGCTCTTAATAGTCCTCGCAGCAAAAAACGGTTAGGAATTCATCATCTAGAAGTGAAGAACGCTTTATTGAATGGAGATCTAAAGGAGGTAGTGTATGTTAAACAACTCGAAGGTTATAAAAAGAAAGGAGAAGAGGATCGATTTTATGTATTACACAAGGCTTTGTATGGGTTATGCCAAGCACCAAGAGCTTGGAATATGAAATTCGATCAGGTTATGGAGTAGATGAGATTTAAGAAGTGCATGAAGGATCCATCACTGTACCATAAGAATGAAAGAGGAGACTTATTGCTAATAGCCATTTACTTTGATGATGTATTGTGATGGGAACTTCGCTTAAGGTGATTAACCAATTCGAGGAAGAGGTGTCAAAGAAGTTTGAGATATCAGATCTAGGAAAGCTAACATATTACCTTGGCATATAAGTGATACCCATCAACAGTTTTGAACAACGTCTAGCTATAGATTTTGAATGAAAGGCAGGACAAACACAGGAGAAACGCAGAAAAAAAGGAGATGCAGATTGTTCTGTAATTGAAGCACAATCAAGAAAAAAATTGCAGAACAAATTATAATAATAAAAAACACATATATCTGCATGCAGAATAAGATGTGTGATAAAAAAAGTTGTTCTGCAAATGATGTGAAAAAGAAGCGGGGCAAGAGCAGTAGGCCAATGCATGCCATCTTTACTTTTACTTTCTTTTTTTTCTTCCCTATAAATCCTATTTACTATTTTATTTTATTCTTTCACAAATCAAACAATCATCTCTACTAGTAAATGTTTTTAAAAACACATTGTTTTAATTTTATAAGAAAATTTATGATGAATTTTTGTATTGTGTTAACTAGTTTTCCAATTTTTAGGTTATTTTATTATCTTTAAATAAACAACACTTCTTCAATGTTAACACTAATTGGAAATATTTTTTTTTGTTTTTTCAGTTTTATTTATAATATTTTATACATTTTATAAAATATATTGAAATCACCTGTGTTTATTTCATATTTATTGTATATCAATATTTTTATTTAGTTACTTTGATTCATTTTCAAATTAAACATTAACTATCTCAACATTATATTTTCATAGTTTATTTGATTTATTATATTAAGTAATAATTTATGTTAGACAAAATTAGTTTTAAAATGGATATAAGGAATATATTATTTATTTATATATTTTATTCTATAAATTATTCATTAATTATTATAATATATACTCAGTTTACATATCATTAACTTTAATTTTAAAATAACTATATTTACTATATAAATATATATTTCATAAATAAAAATCATTCTTTTTTTTATCAAAATAATTAAAATCATTCAAAAATCACTATCTATCTGAATATTGTTTTGGGTTCTAGATTTAATGCGGGTGTTTGAGTTTTTTATAGGCTTGGGTATTTATCCGGATCCGATCCAAAAAATGTCATTTCAGATAAGAACCAAGCTGATATTTTTACCCTATTGGTTTCTTGGAACTATGGATATTTTAGAAGTTTTCGATTAGGGGTTTTGGGAATGATTTTGGGTAATGGGTAAAGCTTTAGATTTTCAAAAATATAATTCGGATAATCGGATAAATTTATGGTATTTTTCATGTCATTGGTCAGATTTTCCAATATTTTTTGGGTATTTAAATACTTTCAGGTATTTTTTAGATTTTTTGGTATTTTAAAAGATATTTATAATTACTTAATGACAATTAAATACCAAACATATTTTTTGTTCTTGCATATACATATACGTATTTATATTTTGAAAATTTAAATGAAGAGTTTATTGATACAATAACATATATAAAAAATTCAACATATATTTAAATACAATAATTTATTAACTTGATCTGCATTTGTTCTGTTTGACCTGCATTTCTATTTAATCTGCATTTTTTGATATGCGTTACCCATTCGAAGCCATACTTTCGTTTGTACCATATCTTTTTCTCTCGTTAAATTCTGAAAATTGAAAACTAGTTAAATACATATTAGTGATATATATGATTTCGATTTATTTTTCTTTGGAAATAATAAAAATAAATCAAAATTTAATATATTGGATTTGAAGTTATACCTGAACCGATCCGGAAGCGGGTGGAACCAATTCCGAATACAAACAAAAATTTTACTAACTAGTATTTGGATGTAATTTTTATAACCAAAATATCTGGAATCCGATTCGAAACTGATCTGAAACCGATCCGAATAACGAAAGTCGCAGGCCTACTCAAATTCCACGGTATGATTTATTTAAGGGAAAATTGGAAAAATGGGACACTTTGAACTTTTATTTGTCACAATAGGATTTCTGATATTTTGGACAATTCTGGACATATTTTACCCTTTTTTAATAGAAAAAATAGTAAACTGAATTTTAAAAATGTTAAAAAATATCAACACTATTGGAAACATAAGTATGACAATATATATGTTTAAATTGTTTTTTTTTTTAAATGAATCATATTTTATTTCATCTTCTAGCTACAGTTACAATACTCATTCTGGTCATCTACTTAGTCTAGAATTCGGCTACTAATGTTTATACATAGATATATCTTTGGTATACAACGTAACCTATCTTTTCTTATATATTCTAACCAAAGCTAGGTTACGTTACGTTATAATCAAGAAAGATGTCTTTCTTATACCTTTAGCTTGATTACGACATGTAGCCACAATGCGTTGATATACCCTATCTATATTTGGAGCCATGATGTGGTCTGTCTTTTACCTTATGTGGCGCCTAGGGAAGAATATGTTTCACATCTACTCTACTGTGTTCTGACTTACATAGGTTATACATTCTACAGGAAATCCGAAAAATATGGAAACTTCCATAATCGGTTAAAGATGTTTCCTAAATCTAAACTAAATCTTCCCTAAATATCTCCAAGAATATTTTCTCCCACGTTTTTCTCCTTCTCCCACGATCTTTTGTCGTCGTTCTTTGTGTTTCTCTCTTCTTCATCGACATAATCATCTCTCTTTTCTCTATCAATACAACATGGTTCTAATCTATGTCAAATCGGGTGAATGGATGTGTAGTCGCGGTGATGACTGGAGTTTCGTGGTAGACAAAGAAAGGCGTGGTCGAATGGTAACATTAGCAACTACTACTACGTTGAAGCAGCTCAAGATAATGGTGTGTGAGGATTATGGGGTGGACCATAATGCCATTAATGCCGAGTTCAGTTATTCGTTGTTGAATCAAAAAGGGAATCCTCCTATTATTATCACCAATGATCGGCAAGCATCTAATTTTGTGGGCTATGCAAAGAGGGAATCGTCTACTACCTTGTGTGTGATGTTCTCTGTTTCTGGTGTAAATCAAAAGGAACGAGTCAATATCGATTTGAATAAGGAGCCTTGTGATTCAAGTAATGTTGAGGATGAAGAAGTTCCTGAGATAAATCGAGCAGAGTTTGTCAAGCCGTCAAAGGAGTCTTTTGTTAAAAGAACGAATCATGTCGCTGCAGATGGTTGCGGTCCTTTAAGGAGTGAAAACATTGAACTTTGTCAAAACAATGGAGACAGTGATAAGGATGGTCGAGCTTGGAGAGGAGACTTCGTGAAGAAGGATCAAATTTTCACAAGTAAAGGGGTTCTGAAGGCAACAATGGAAATTTTAGCGATGAAGAATAATTTCGATTACACTGTTATCAAATCCACGAGAAAATGGTGGTATATTCGATGTAAAGATGCATTGTGCAACTGGACTGTGCGTGCAGAAGGAATAGATGGGTCTACATATTTCATGATCAACCAATGTGATGGAAGACATTCATGTGCTCCTTCAAAGAAAAGGAAATTCGGAAAAACAGCATCAGCAAGAACAATTGGGACTCTGATACAACATCGATTTGATGATGCAAACGATGGCCCAAAACCGAATGACATCATTCAATTTATGAGAATGGAGCATAGTTGTGAGATTACTTATTGGCACGCTTGGGAAGCTCGTGAGTTTGCTATTGCAGCTGCTAGAGGTATACCAGATCGCAGTTACTCTAAAATACCAGCATATTTGCATATGATTAAAGAAGCAAATCCTGGTACGCATACTCACTATGAAACTAATGAGAAGGGAAGATTCATGTATCTATTTATGTCATTTGGGCAATCAGTTAGAGGATTCTACAATGCAATGCGAAGGGTGATTGTTGTTGACGGAACTTTTCTGAAAAATAAATACAAAGGGACACTTCTTGTTGCTACTGCTGTAGATGGTAACTCTAATTTGTATCCGATTGCATTTGGGGTTGTTGATTCAGAGAATGACGATTCATGGGGGTGGTTCTTCAGACAGTTGAAAGTGGTTATTGCTGATTGTCAAGACCTAGCTTTTGTCTCAGATAGAAATGCGTCTATTTCTAAAGCTATTGGGACTGTCTACCCTCGATCAGCACATGGAATTTGCATTCATCACTTATTGACCAATGTGGTCTCATTTTTCAAGACAAAAGGATTGACTGCGTTGGTGGAAAAGGCTTCACGGGCATATAGATACACTGAATTTCAAGAACGTATCACCGAAATTTTTGATATGAGTCCTGAGCTTGGAAGATATCTACGGGAGGCTGATGTGCGCAAATGGGCTCGTTCTCTCTTCCCTGGTTCCAGGTATGACATTAGGACCACGAACCCTGCAGAGTCTATAAATTCAGTTCTTAGAATACCTAGAGAATATCCGGTTATTCCTTTGCTTGATAGTATAAGAGAACTGTTGACTCGATGGTTCTATGAGCGTCGCTTGTTAAGCTCAAAGCATCTAGATCCTTTAACCGCTAAGGTGGAGAGAAAGATTGATAGGAGAATTGTGAAGGCAAAAGGATTCCAGGTTTACAAGGTTGACAACTTCAGATCGGTTGTAAAAGGAGACATATATGATTGTCATGTTGATTTGGAAAGAAGAACATGCACATGTGGTAAGTATGATATAGGAAAAATTCCTTGCCGACACGCCATTCCTGCAATTTATTCACGAGGTATGGAAGTATAAACACATGAATACTTGAGAATTATTTATTTTCGGGATTTTCATCATATAGACTTCATATTGATCAAGTTTTTTTTGAGATTGACAGGTATGGAAGTGCACAGATTCACTGACGCCTTATACAGCACTGCAGCGTGGAGAACCGCCTATGCAGATTCCATTAATCCAATAGCAGTTGTAGAGTCAGAATGGAATGTCCCTGCTGAGGTTAAACTTGCAAAGGTTTTACCACCAAAGACAAGAAAGAGTGCTGGTCGACCAGTAAAGAGAAGGTATGAATCAGTAGAAGACAAGATCGCATCTTCTCAAGGATCAAAGAAGAATAAAAAGCATAAGTGTAGCCGTTGTGGAACTGAAGGACACAAGAGAGGAACATGCGATTTACCCATCTAGTTTGTTATGTGTCTGCATCTGTCTCTGTTTTTTTCTTTATTGCTTTTGAAACAATTTGATCTTCTGTTTAAGAACCTATTTGACAATTTGGTATTTGCTAAACTATAGAGACAAATCGATTTATTCTAGTAACAACCAAAGTAATTGCAAAATAATTCGTTTCAGTAGATGATGATCACCTCGAAATAACAAGAAACATGGTCTTAACTTCTTTGAAAATAAGAAACAACAAGTTGAGGAAGCACATAAAAGTAGTTGTGCGCGAAGTCGCTGCCTTTGTTGAACATCATGCATAGATATGGTACAAGAAGACCATCACCAAACAACACACAAACAAAGCTTTTATGCCCCTAAGTTCCCTAATGCATTCCGAGGTCTTCTCTTCGCAATGGCACATTGCATCTTCCATCTCTTGAATTCTACTCTCATGGCGTGTCATCATGGCCTCACCAGCTCTCACTGATTTCTGAAACTCGGAATTGTCAACGAGTAACACGTCAAACAGGTCTTGGAAGTCTTCAATCTCCTCAACAACTGACTTGTCAGTCCATTTGAACAAGTGGGTTTTGTCCTTCATCAGTAACATCCAATACACAATTAGATTGACTAATTCTACTCTCATCGGACAACAACGAGACAGTTATATGATAACATGACTAACCTTTTGAGATCCCAAAGGACAACAATGAAATAATCTTCCCGGATTTTGAATTGTTTTTGAAGTGAAACGATTCACTGCCTCACCGCAATTGCATCTTGTGGGAATTCCCCGTTGTTTCGCGAGGCGATCTCTTGTAGTGGATGAAGAATTTACTGAAGACATGAGGGAGTCGATCTCCAAATTTTCGCCGCTGCAATCTCTCTGTCGAGGAAGAATGAGGAAGAAAAGAGATTAGGTCAAAAAAATAACCAAAACTACGTCGTTTCATACTCCCAGAACGCGTATTCTAGCTAAGGCAGAGCAGAAAAAAATCACTAAATTTATTGATAACACCACAAGAACTTTGTCTTTGAACCCTCTAAATTAGTGTTTAAACATCTATCAAACATAGTGGACGGACGTACTTAGATAGTGACCAATGTACAAAAATAATCAATAAATAGGTGTGTGTTTGAGGCGTTGGATTAATTTGTATTTGGTTTTAGTTAAGGGTTTGGTTAGAGTATGTCTACGGTTATGGTTTTAGAGTTTGTTTAGGGTTAAGGGTTTGACTATGAATTACAGATTTAGGGTTTGTTTAGGGTATGATTAAGAATCATGATTGTATTATGGTTTTAGGGTTTGGTTAGGGTATGTCTATGGTTATGGTTTTAGTTAAGGGTTTGGTTAGGGTATGTCTATGGTTATGGTTTTAGTTAAGGGTTTGTTTAGGGTTTGGGTCCTCAGTTTTTATGATTTTGTTCTTTATAGGGTTGTTTCATAATTTATACAAAATCAAAGCTAGAGTTGTTTCTTAATTCAAATCAAATACCAAAGCCAAAGTTGTTTTCTAATTCTAACAAACCAAACTACTAAAATCACAGTTAATCAATCATCCTCCAGGTCAAAGACCTCAGACCTCTCCCATGGTGAAGGCACATATCGTGTCATAACCTCAGCAAAGATGGGGTCGTGTGCAGCCTCCCATAAGTCCACTCCAATCTTCTGTCTACAACCCATAATGATTTCATCATCCACTAAACTGACGTCAAGACCAAGCAGCGAGCATTCCAAGTGCTTCAAAGCGTATGCACCGCAATCACAACAACTTTTGTTCAATCTCAACTTCATAGGCACATCCACGATAGAATATGATGAGAGGAGTAGCTGCTTCTGTCTTTCTTGTGGTGCAACGGACTTCACAATCCTAGGAATGATAGCAGCAAACTTCTCAACGTACTGTCTGTTCTTTCCCCGACCGCAATCAAGGACTTCTACTTTTCTTTCAATGATGTTTACACAGACACCAACCCAGTGATTACCTGCGTTCGTGTCCACAAAAATTTGTAAACGAAGAAATGTATACTAGGATGTAAAAAGAACTGAATGGTTACCATTTACAAACAGAGGAAAGTAGAGTCGATCAACATCAACACCCCAAACTAGATCAGTCCGCCCATGAGATGGAAGCTCTCCTCTGCCGTACCCAAGAAGGAAATCAGGCAATTGATAGGCTTTTTTGTTTGGTAAAAACTTCTTGTATGCAGCGTCTACTTGGAGGCAAAACATAGCACTCATGAAAGCAACACGCCGAGGGGCCCAACGATTCAATGTAGTGTTCACACGCCATATAAACATAACCGCATCCATCTCCTAAAAATTTACAATGAAAGTTAAGTAATATAGCATATAAGAAGTGTTAGGAAGATAAATTCACTAAAGGTTAGTACAAGATTCATTACCTCGTTTCCAAGCCATTTTCCAGCACTTACTACTCTTGTAGCTACAGACAAATTAAAGCATGTAGGACCAATTGTTAAAGGTATAGGCTTTAATGCCCATTCCGTGAATCCTTTCCATGACTCTTCGGAGATATAATAAAGTGACGCCTGCGGAGAAGCATCTTCTGGCAATGGTGAATCGCTAAGCTGAAGTCCATGACCTTTTCTTTTGCACCATTTCTCCCACTGTGACGGCGGTGGAGCTGTATTCATCTCTGTCTTTTCTTTCTTTACTGGATTATCCACTGAACCTCGGACCGAAGTCATTGGAGTCCACCAGTCTTCTTCTTTTTTGTCCTGAGATGGATCAAAGCCTGGCACATACGACGTCTGAGAAAGCCCTTCAACCCCTTGTGTACCTATCCCGCGACCCAAATCATCTGCTTCACTATAATTCACATCGAATGTAGTCTCGGAACCATCCTGTTATTTCATGACAAATAAGCAATAATTGAGATACCAAAATACATTATCATTACTTAATTATTTTACATAAAAGTTCCAGACCATTACATAAGTTCAAACAAGACACTTACAAACCAAGGACACTTACACACCAAGCACACATACAAACCGAGACCTTATAAAGTACAACAAAATTCAGGCCGATAACTTAGATGCCAATAAAACAAACAGACACGCAAACCACGAACTTAAACAAGACAAAATAACATTGAAGAGGATGGTGAAGACTAGTGTTTGTTTACCCCGCGTGTGGACCTCCTCAACGGTGCCTGGCTCGTCGATGGCTTTGTCGGTGAAGGCTCTCCAAGCTCAACTTCAACGCTGGCTTCCTTACGTGATTGTTTAAGCTCTGTCCGCATCTGCTCAAATGTCTCGGCCATCTGTTTCTGTATCCTTTGTTCCATTCCAGAGAAGTTGTGCTCAAACAACTGTGTCATAAAAGCCTTCATGTCTTCATTAAAAGGAGCTTGCTTTGCGCCACTTGCGAGAACCTTATGCTTTCTCTTCTCCATACCACGATCGGGAAGCCTCTTTTTACCCCTCTTTGATCTAGAACCAACGTTTTTTGATCCTTTCGGAGTCTGAAAGTCGTCATCACTCTCGGCTGCTTCAACATTCACGCTTGCTTCATCATTCACAGCTGATTCGTCATCGAGAGATAAAGAAATCACTTCATTTTCTTCAGTTTCCCAAACATGCTCACTAAAATCATGCCCCTTCTTTATCATCTCCATCAGAACCTTGATTCTGTCATCCTCCACATCATCATCTCTGCGAAACGCCTGAGCTTTGACAACATCATAATTTCCTGTCCATGAGATGTATGGGTAGATGTCATCCTACACAAGAAAGGGAAATACAGTTAGATACTAACTACTCATTTCAAACCGGAAAGAGTCGTCATAAATAGATAAAATTACCTTGGGTGTAATAATCTCCTCCAAGCGAATGATCTCCTCATATGACACCTTCGCAGCTCCCATCCAGTTTATGCATCTAGGACCGTCCTTGAAACCCTTATCCAGCTTTTTTCCACAAAGCTTCCCGATTTTTGGCACCGCTTCCATTGCCCAAATCTGCAAGGCGTATGAGAAGCCATCCAAGACATAGCTAGTGGTCTTTTCCTTCAGTTGGGAACGATTTTTGGCTATGGATTTGCAGAGAAGGTCATAAGCAGCAACTCCCCAAGGATACCTTCGAACTCTGTCAAGATCCATGACCACCGCGATGTACTTCAGGGGGATATTAGCCTTCTCATCTCTCGCCAATACCACACAAAGAATGATCGCCAAGTAGATAAGACGTATGCGATCTGCATTCTTCCATTTCTTTACAGCTTCCTTGTCCTTAGTCCACAGGTTGAAGAGTGTAATTGTTCCATCTTTTCTCCTCAAAACCTTGCTCCAGAAACCACCATCATATTTCCACTCTTCAAACTCCTCAATCGAAATGTGAGTATCGCATTCAAACCCGGTTACGGCGTGGAACTCTTGCAATGAGAATCGAAGCGGTCTCCTCGCAAAGACAAACCATAGCTCGTGCTGTAAGAAAGTCACCAGCTCCCTACACAAGAAGCTGTGTATCACCCTCGCAGAGTATCCAAGACCATTCTCATGGAGCTTAAAAATCTGATGAAAAACCGGGTCTTTCTTCACGACATCCAACTCCTTTGGCAGCCACCCTTGGAACTTTCGGATTATGTAGTCGATCCTGCAGTTGTTGTTGATCTGAGTAACTCGGGGCTCCTCGCCCTCCTTAAAAAGCCTCTTCGGTAGCTCCTCAGACATAGCTACAAACCGTGACAAAATTATTAGTTCAACATGTAAAGGTTTCAATATCATCACACAAATAATAATGTATAAGATGTTTAACCAATCCGTGAAACAAAATTATTTTAAGAAACACGCCAAATCATTTTAAAAAAAAATCAAGCTTTAATGGAAGAACACTTCGATTTCGTTTAATATGAGAATCTATAGATGAAATCCAATACCTTCTGTGAAGAATTGTGAGATTGAGAGGCGAAATTGATGGAAGAACACTTCGAAAATCGATTTGACCCGACGAAGAGGAAGAACGATTCGCAGCCGTTGTGTCTTCAGTGAGATCGAAAAGGATGGTGACGGAGACGAGAGTAGAGACCACGGGCTGATGAAACACCGACGAAGAACAGAGCTTCTCACCGTTGAACCCTAAATCGCCGTGGGAGAGCGACGAGTCTACGACGGAGAAGACAAAGAGAAAGGGGAATTAGGTTTGCGGCATCCCGCGTCTCCTTTTTTCCCATTTAGTGTTTTTTTATTTTTTAATTTTTATGGATTTTAATTTTAACATTAAAATCTATTACGAAAATTATTATAATTTATAATTTAAATTCAACATAATTGGTAAATTAAAGGTACTTTGGTATTTTACAAGATCTAAAATCCTATTTTCCTAAAATATCTTCTAGAAATCCTAATGTGACAAATCCAAGTTCAAAAGTGTCCTATTTATCCAATTTTCCCTTAATTTAAATCGTTGTCATACAACAATCATTCCAATTAATTTGGTAATTTTGTAATTGAATAATCTAGTTCAGGGCTACATCTTTTAAACTGAAAGATATCAAATAATAACATGAACAGTAGAACATATTTCGTGAACAACATACATATTTTGATATCGACCGGCGAGTAAAATATACACAGATACAAATACATAAAACAAAAAGTACAATACATCATTAACACCCGTGAGAAACATCACACAAAGAAAAAGAACGTCGTACCAAAGTAGGAAAATACTCGAGGAAGAAGTTTGTTTATATGTATACCCAACAAGCAAAAAGCATTATCATCAAGGCTTTCTTGCTGAAAATTGATTCCCAGACTTGAGATTATCTTGACGGACGTCCATGGGCAGCTTGGTCCAGCTAATGTCATCTCTGACTTTCTTCCTCTGAACCACAACGTAAAAGCTCATGAATATACACATAGACGCCATCATTGCGATGAATATGCTCAGGTTTCTTCTATTTGGGCAAGAAGTGAGAATCATATCTGTGGAAACAAACCCATCAAGACTCCCCATCGAGTTATTCATCTTCATGATCTCAACACCGTTCAACATCGCATCCACTCTATGCTCATCAACACTGGTCTTGTTTGATGGTCCCACACTTACTGTAATCGATGATCCTAAAGGGTTGTTGGAATCAGCAGTAAGATCCACCACGAAATCCATGTAATAAGGGGAAGCAAGGACGTAACCAGTAGCGTCAGAGATATCGAAATCTTGATAAGCCAAGTTTCCGTTGATGTAAACGTTGAAATAGAGCATACCGAGTGATTCACTAGCTATGTCACAGAAATGCATCCGGATCAGATATTTGTAACCCGTGCTCACCGGGAAGTCCCAGCTCATAACATTGCCCACACGGGCAGTGTTGTAGACGTTATCAGGACCAACTTCCCGGCTCGCACCTCCGGGCCTGTACTTAATCCTACCGGTGAAGTAAGCTTTGTGAGAAGACGCATCAACGGTTTTGAACAAGTCATCATCAGGGAGCCAAGTTCTCCACAAGGTGTCATTGAAAGGAGTAACCTTTCTACCACCAACGTTGATCCTGTACACAACTTCCATGGCTTGTTTACCTAAACCATTCAACTTGCCAGTTCCATCACGAGATACAGAGGTTGCAACATCAGCAATCAAATCCTTAGGCGCAGATATAACTTCTATAGCGTTAACGAACGCTAATTTCGAATCTTCACTAGGAACAAACCTGACCACAACCTCTCCAACATCTACCCAAATCAGAAATTCCCTAACTTTAGACGACGAGTCATCGTTATTGCCGTTAAAATTTCTAAGCACGACGTGGCCGTTAACGGTGACGTGAAACTCAGCGTCGTTAAGATCGATTTGAGAGGAAGAGAGCCTATTGAAATGAAGACGTACCATGTGAGTCCCTTTCTCGCGGACATTGAACTCGTACTTTGCCTGTCGGGCGAATACCCTAGCGGTCCGGTAGATCTGAGGGACGTTCGGAGCTAGATCTTCTCCTTGGAGGGAGACTGATCCTTCCGATGAGAAGAACTTCACTTTCGACGCGTCGGAGACGAACCGGCGGTTATCCACGGTGGAGTCAACGTTGGAGCCGCAGTTGACGAGGTACTCGTCGGCGGGGGAGAAAGAGAGAGACGAGATTGAGGATGATAGGAAGATAACGGAGAAAAGGAATACGATCCTCCTGGACAGAATCGCCATTGCCGCGGAGAAGAGATTGCAGAATTTGCAGTCGAGATCAATCAGACAAGAAGATGATGTAATTTGGAAATTGAGACCTAGTCAACGCGTCATTACAGCTGTTTCGTCTGCATTTTCGATCATCTGAATCATTTAATAAGAGACACGAGTAATATGTACCGGCTCATAGATCCCAACTTGTGTAAAAGCCCAAGCCCAATTATTAATCAAAATTTCACTCTACTGTAATGACACAAAATATGATGTTTTTTGTTTTTTCGCTGGATAAATATGCTATTACAACTATGAGAAATATTACAGACGATTTTATAGCTGACAATTTTAACTGCCGTATGAGGATTCATGCCTAACTGCATCACTTGAACCACCCTATCGAATTCACGCTAGACGACATGAACCCTGGTTTGCTTTGGGAGATTTCAATGAGATAAGTGCCAATCATGAGAAGTACCAGAGGCTTCATTTCAAAACTTCAGACATATGATGCGAGTTTGTGAGTTTGAGGATTTGTCAATAGTTGGTAACAGATTCTCTTGGGTGGGACAGAGAGGAACTTATCAGGTTAAGTGATGTTTAGATCGCATAATGGCAACACTGGCTTGGTTTGAGAAATTTCCAGTGTCTGAAACTGAATTTTTTGAGATAGGAGAATCAGACCATAGACCTTTGGTAGTTGACGGCAGTAGCGATCCTATGTTCGGTTGGAAAGTGGTTTCAAGCGCTGTGTGGTGTTATGTGCAACTCGGCTTTGGTGGCGTCTGCAAAGTTCATGGTATGTATCTGAAACCTTCTCCCACTCATCGTTTGGAGCTTCATGTTTAGAGAAGGTTACAAGTTTGGTGGAGTTCTTTGGAAATTAGTTATTCTGGAAACGACACGAAAAGTCCCGACATCCAAGACAACGAGAAGAATCCCACCTTCTAGTGATTATTGTTAACGGTCGAGAACGGTTATCAATTCTGAAAAATTACGAAGACAGATAAGTGGAACGTGACGGATTTAGTGGATAAAACTAGTTATTGTAATTGTTTAACTTTCAAAATTTTGTACAAAATCAGCTTGTAACTGGATCTGAATTCTCCATTTATATGGGTTGAATTAATATATAAATATTTTTTTAAAAAACAAGTTTTCCATGTGAAATAAACCAAAAAGAAAACTATTTATCAGAATAAGCAGCGATTTCGTCATTTTCACAAGGTGCGACTTTGATCATCATAGTTCCCTTCTTCGTCGCTGGCAATAATCGACAACAATCTCTCCTTGGTGCCTATAAACATTGACTTATACAATTATAATGTAAACTCAAAAAATGAGTTATTAAATAGTAACGTAATTAAAAATTACTACATACCTTATTCCACCTATCTGGGTTAGACTCTTTGTGGACAAAGATTCGATTGATATCAGAAGGATCTGGTATCCCCCACTCACATTGAGGATTCAATTCATTGTGCCTAAGATACTCTGTAATTGTTGTGCTTGAAGAAGAATCACCAAGAGTGCGAGACATGTAAAAGACTCGTGGACGCTGGCAATCAGTGTAGGTTATAGGGCGTGTGTTGAAAGCAAGATTGTTGAAATCATGACGTTTGTGCCAGTCACTGAAAGTGCGAGTGGGCACTTCCATCATCCTTGCTGGCATGTATGTACGTGTGATCTGGACAGTGTATCCCCACGAGATAGACATTGTCCACTGGTGAGTTCTGTCGTAGCATATGGATTGTTGGACGAGGCTAGCTGAGTCGAGCTTCGCTGAGATCATGAGTCTCTCTACGGCCTTCACTCGGTCCATTTTCGGAAATATAGGCTCGACTACGTCTAAGTGATGGATAGAGACTATCGGTGCTTGTGGGTGGACCGATAAAAGACCCAAGAGGTTCCCATATACATCAAACTGTTTAAAATTATATTAAAACAATGAATCAAAATATTAAACATAGTTAATATGATTTGGTAGAAACATCACAAAATTCTAAAACATGGTTCACACACAAGTCTTAGGTTGACAAAGAAAATATCAAAATTACGGATTTTTGTTTTATTGTTAATTGATTTTGCTTGGTCAAACTAAAACCCCAAACTTCAAAAACAAAAAATTAAAATAAATATTAAAACTAACCTGATGAAACCCAACCTCTCTGGTGAGAGGAACACCGAGCTCCGCCATACAAGCATGAATCCGGTCATCGGATCCGTAGAGATCAGCGTAGCTCTCGATACACCGATCTTGCATCTTCTCCAAAGCCTTGGCCAAGGGATAACTTATAGCAAAACCACCTCCTCCATATGCCATGCCGTACGAGAACTGTTGCAAATTCTGCAAATGGCTCTCAGAAGGAGCTCCGATGTAATAGAACTGTTTGTGATCGTACTTTCTCAAAACCCTAACAAGATTCTCCGGGAAAAACACTGTGTCGTCGTCGCCCATCACAATCCACCTCACGTTTCTCTCGGATTCAGTTCCCTTTAACATCCTCACCGTATCCGATACGATTCTTGTGATCCTGATCGCTGATCGGTGACCGCGACGGTAACGGTACTTGAAACTCGACGTGTCTGAGGAGATTCTGATCTCAGGCAAGGCGGAGGAAAGACTGTCGTTTACTGTAGGTTTGTCGAGCCAGACAGCGCCCTTCATCTCACCGTTAGGTTTCCACCACGTTTTCACGTATTCTCTCCGATGCTTCCAAAGTTTGGAGAACGCGGCGATTCCGAAAACTATGTGGTTAAGCTCTGTTTTGTCCTCGGTGTGGTTTTGACCTGATCCGAGTTGCACTTGCATCACAGGTACAAGGAGAGAGTTGGAGACTTTAGAAGGAGACTTTAAAACGGAGATGAAACTGAAGGAGTATAAGAAATATGAGAGGAAGATCAAGAAGATGACAATCGCCATAAACGAGCATCGTGAAGAAGAAGAAATGCATTTGTCAAAAGAAACTGTCTTTTGATCTTTGTGAATGCTTTCTGCCATTGTTGTTTACTTGTTTCATTCACTGATTCAATCAAGGCACTCTAAATGAGAAATTAAAAGAATGTAGATCTTTATTTTATTTCTTGTTTTATTTGTCTCTGTCTTATTTTAGGGAAAATCTAACAGATGAAATGAATTGAATCAAAGACTATATTGTAATGGTCAAATATTTGGATGGATCACAACCTAATAATTGCACAACGACATTGGTCAACATACCATGCACAGAAATCAAATTCAGAGTGAATAATAGCATTGTTGTAAGAAAATATCATAATACCATAAGAATAAAATTTGATGTGATTACATACCAAGTTATGTTACAGATGTTCGATTTTGAGAGGGAAAGAGGATTTTTTGGATTTATCATCTAGATTCTATCTCCCCCCCAAGCCGGTTTTGTTGTAAAATATTTTTGATCTTTTTGATTATTTTTTCTGGCGTGTTTTTCTAGGCTGGGTAAAAAACTCGGATCCGAACAACCGAACTGAACCCGATCCGAAAAAGTAGTATCGAACCCGAACCGAAATTGATTAAATATCCGAATGAATTCAAAATTTTTATATTTAGAGAACCAAACCCAATCCGAACCGAAGTATTTCGCGTACCCGATTATATCCAAAATTGATTTATATACCTATATATTAAATTTTTTAGATTTAATATATAGGTATATAAATCAATTTTAGATATAATCGGGTACGCGAAATACTTAGGTTCGGATCGGATTTGGTTCTCTAAATATAAAAATTTTGAATTCATTCGGATATTTAATCAATTTCGGTTCGGGTTCGATACTACTTTTTCGGATCGGGTTCAGTTCGGTTACTTATAAATATATACAAATAGTCAAAATACATGTCTAAAATAGCTAAAGTATACTCAAAACACCAACAATACTTAAAATATCTATTGATTCTCAATCTAAATATTCAAACCAAACCAATTTATATGTTAATTTTAGGTACTTTGACATATGCTATTGAAATTTATATGTAATATATTGTTTTGTTTATATATTTTGAAAAATTTAAAGTATATAATGAATTTTAAATATTTTAAAATAATTTAAATGAGTTATCTGAACTCGAACCGAACCAGCAAAGATCCGAATCGAACCTGAACCGAAATTTAGAAATACCGAATGGGGCTGAAATCTTTGAACCCGAAAACCTGAAACCCGAATAGACCCGAATCGAATCCGAATTGGTACCCCAATGCCTACCCCTATGATTTTCAATGAAAATAAAAGCAGATTTTTATATTTTTGTATTTTCTAATTCTAGGTTGGACTTAATTAGGTTTCTGATTATAAATTGGGGTTTTCGGTGTAGCTTTCTTTGATTTCAAATCTATTCCATATGATTTATCTGTAATCCAGTTCATCTATCTTTGATTGGATAATATCATACTTGTTTGAATCTGTAATTCTTAGTAGATAGGAATATCTTTGGTTTAAGTTATACCGGAGATATGGGTGCCCTCTTTTCAATTATTTGAAAAAAGTTTTAAAGGTGAAGGAGGAAGGTGAACAAGATAGGCTACTTGAATAGGCATTGGATTAGTGAGGTTAGAGCACCATTAATGGGAAAGAGATTGCTTAGGGGTGGGTCCCACCATAAGAGAGAAAGAAGCGTTGCTAAAAACACCAAATTAAGCACCAAGACTTACACTGTTTTGCGGACTCCACCGAAACTATTTTTATTTCAATTTTACACAGTTAACGATTAGCTCGTTTTGATCACAAAAAAAAAAAAAAAAACGATTAGCTCGGAATAATTATGCTCTCTTGACAATCCTTTTGACAATAAAACTGAATTAAAAAATAGTCAATTGATAAAACTTAAACGAAAATCGTTAATTTTCTATTTATATGTTAACGGTTGATTATTTTAGACCTAACTGTACGCAGCCAACAACTAGTTCAGAAATAATTTGGAGCAATCAGTATTTATATTTTATTTTTTGATCAAAATATAATCATTATTTAGATATTAAATATGTTAAGATGTCAAAAAAAAGATATTAAAAATGTTAATTGTAAATAGTTTGAGAAAAAAATACTCAATTATCAGGGAAGGTGGCGGGCACGTCTTTTCTGCGGTCAAGAAAACATCAGGACGTTTACATGTTCCATTGTAAAAAACACTTAAATAGCAAAACAAACGGCAAGCAGTCGTAAGAGGGAGAAACATATGGAGTTAGAGAGGTTGATAGCCGTCAGATAGATAATCGAATCGAACGGTAAAAAAACAACGCATATACCATTGTCACCGCTTTTGCCGTTCCCTCTTGGCCAAGGCTGCTGCTGCTAATAAGCAATCCATATATTTCCGGCGAGAAATTTGGGAGTGAGATTGGTGAGAAGTAGCAGGTAAGATCGATCCCCTTCGAGTTTTGACTTTTTCGATCTGATCTTGGATTGTTCAAGGCGGACTTAGTTATAGAAGAGATTACAATGTTGTTGACTTGTTGTGCAGATCAATGGGAGGAGGAGGAGTTAGGTTATCGCTTCTCAAGTCACTTTACAGATCCTCAACAAGAATCTCCTCCTCGTCTTCTTGTCGCAGACTTGCTGAAGAAGCTGCTATTGTGCGGTCATCATCTCCGGTGTCTTCTTTCACTCATGCTAGGGCCATTGGCTACGGATACGGGTCTTGGATTGTCTCTTCCTCATCCAATTTGAATGCTAAGCCTTTCCCTTTACTGGCACGCGCTTTCAGCTCACAACCTGATGGCACCGACTGGGTTCACAAGGCCAAGGACGTCTTTCATGAAACTGCTAACAAGGCTAAAGAAGCCTCTGACGAACTCACTCCTCATGTTCAGCAACTGCTCGACGCCAACCCTTATCTTAAAGAAGTCATGGTCCCCGTCTCTCTCACCATGACTGGTACTTTGTTCGCTTGGGTCGTCATGCCTAAGGTTTTGAGGAGGTTTCACGGATACTCTATGCGCAGCTCTGCTGCTTTGCTTCCACAAGGCTTTGCTATCGATGACGTTCCCTACGATAAAAGCTTTTGGGGTGCTTTGGAGGATCCTGCCCGCTACTTGATGACCTTCATTGCCTTCGCACAAATGTTTGTCGCTTTTAACTGAACGCTTTTTAGAAAATAAAAATGATATGATAATTCTGATATGCTGCAGTGCGTCAATGGTGGCCCCAACAACGGTAGCAGCTCAGTACTTCTTCCCGGCATTGAAGGGGGCAGTCATACTCTCCTTGGTGTGGTTCCTACATCGCTGGAAAACCAATGTGATCACCCGAGTCTTGTCTGCTAAGAATGTTGCTGGGCTTGACAGGGAGAAGATATTGACTTTGGACAAAGTATCATCAGTTGGTCTCTTTGCGATCGGTTTAATGGCTTCTGCTGAAGCTTGTGGTGTAGCTGTTCAATCTATCTTGACTGTTGGTGGAGTAGGAGGTCTGTGTACTTGTTTTCCTCAATCTACTATTGCTAGGTTTCAACCACTAATCAGTTCTGATCTGATCTGGCCGTGCAGGAGTGGCCACTGCTTTTGCTGCAAGAGATATCCTTGGTAATGTGCTGAGTGGTCTCTCCATGCAATTCTCAAGGCCTTTCTCTATGGGAGATACGATCAAAGTTAGTTTCACATTTGCTTCCTGCTCTCTTCTCTTGTTTTCATCAGGATACAATAATGTCTTACATGTTTCAGGCTGGATCCGTAGAAGGTCAAGTGGTTGAGATGGGACTTACAACAACATCCTTGTTGAACGCCGAAAAGTTCCCAGTCTTGGTACCTAATTCACTGTTTTCCAGTCAGGTTAGTTTATCTGTAAACAAATCAGAAGCGTCCACTTGCAACCATTTGTTTGATCTGTTACTATTGCTCAAATCAGAATTAACATATATATATACAGGTGATTGTGAATAAGTCACGAGCTCAGTGGCGTGCTATAGCATCCAAGATCCCACTGCAGATAGATGACTTGGACAAGATCCCTCAAATATCAGATGAAATCAAGGAAACGTTGAGGTCAAACCCAAAAGTTTTCTTAGGGAAAGAAGCTCCTCATTGTTACTTATCCCGAGTGGAAAAATCATTTGCTGAACTCACCATTGGATGCAATCTCAAGTACATGGTACTGTCTCTCTCTTTACTCTCTGTAACATTCTCTTGTCAAAAAAAGAGAGAGATTTTATTCTTTTATTGGTGTCTTAGGGGAAAGAGGAGCTTTACGCAACACAACAAGAGGTTCTTCTTGAGTCAGTCAAGATTATAAAGAAGCATGGTGCGTCATTGGGTACCACGTGGGACAATTCTACACTTTGAGAATGCTGATCAAGAATTATGTCCGAAAACATAGGTTCTTGGATCATTACAGGAAAAACCGTAGGGTTACAAAAATATTTTGTAGAGCAAAAGAAAAAAAAACGAAAGCAACCTGTTTCGAACTGAGGATTTGTGGTATGTGAGTCGGTTCTTTTGATGTGTTTTGAGGTGCACGATCAGATTTCATTTTTATTGTTTAAAGTTTAAACTGTGCGTTTTTATCACTATCTTTGGAAGCCACACGTATGAGAAAGTTGGAAGCGGGTACTGGATCAAGTTAAAAACGGGATCATGTTGAGAAAACAGGTACGGACCACCGTCTTTCGTGAAAACAAGCTAAGCTAAGATTATAAAGCAGAGGAGCATTTGTTACAGATACATATGCTAACATCAGAATCTGTCTTTACTATAATCCCCTTTTCGGGGTGAAATCTCTGCCTCTGTAATGGACTAACAAATTTCAGATTTAAAGCAACTCATACACAAACGAAACTGGAAAAAAAGAAATTAGAATATCTAAGCATATTAAAATTTTATCGAACTGAATTTAGTAGAAACATAATAATAATATTATTATTATATGAAGAAAATAGATGCTGTGGACGAATGGGCAAGGCGCGTGAGAGTTTGACCAGCTTCAATACGTTTCTTCTCCGATATTAACGAAAAAGAAAGCAGGAATTTAAATAGATATACAGAGTCGTGACTCTTTCTCGTTTAAGTTGGATACCATTGTCAACAACGCCAGTAAGGTAACTCCGTCTTGGTTCTTTTGTCTTATAGAATTGATTTGTTCTTAGTAAAAACACGCAAACCTCTCTCATTGATTCAGAAGATCCATTTTGAGAGATTAGATTGTGAATCCTGCAAGTGCATGATCGGGTGCAAATATTAAAAAGCCATTTGAGTTTTGATTAAATGGAGAACTATGGTTCTCAATACCCTTATTATCCAGGACCTCCTCCTCCTCCCAACTCAGATCCATACCCTCCCCAAGCTTATCCACCGCCACTTCATCACCAGTATGGTTCTATGTCTCATTCTGGTCCTTTGGATTATGCCCACCGTCCCCCACCACCACTTCACCACCACTATGGTTCTATGTCCCCTTCTGGTCCACCGCCTCATTATTCTTATGATCACCAACACCAACCTCATCCTTACCCTTATCCTCCTCAACAACCTACACTTCAGCCCCACGCTAGCTTTGCCTCCTATCCCCCACCCCCTCAACACCCTCCTCGACCTCATGATAATTTCGGATCCTCTTCCCCACCTGTTTACCCTCCTCTTCATGACCTTATGGGTGCTCTCACCCTTTCTTCTCATCATCACCCACCATCTTCAAACCCCGGCTCCTACCATGGACAACAGCCTTATCACTCCTTCTCAACTCATTCTCATTTGTCTCACTCGGGCAGGCTTGATTCCCCACTCCCACACAGCCCCAGTTTGCAGATTGTTCCCTCTGGTAAACCCTCCTTGAAGGTCCTCTTGCTGCATGGTAACTTGGACATTTTGATTTATCGTGCCAATAATCTCCCTAACATGGACTTGTTCCATAACACACTGGGTGCCGTCTTTGGAAGCATAAGCAACATGATCGAAGGACAGCTGAGCAAGAAGATCACGAGCGACCCTTACGTTTCCATTTCAGTTGCTGGTGCCGTCATTGGAAGAACTTACGTCATGAGCAACAGCGAGAACCCTGTCTGGCACCAGCACTTTTACGTTCCCGTCGCTCATCATGCCGCCGAGGTCCATTTTGTTGTCAAGGACAGTGATGTTGTGGGTTCTCAGCTTATAGGACTCGTCACCATCCCCGTCGAGCAGATACACTCTGGTGCAAGAATCGAAGGAACTTACTCCATTCTGAGCAGCAATGGGAAGCCTTGTAAACCTGGTGCAACTCTGACATTATCTATTCAGTACACCTCAGCGGATAAACTCAGTGTTTATCACAGCGGAGTCGGTGGAGGTCCTAGTTACCAGGGTGTCCCTGGAACGTATTTTCCTCTCCGGGAAGGTGGGAACGTGACGCTGTACCAAGACGCACACGTACCTGAAGGGATGCTCCCGAGGATAAGACTCGGCAACGGGATGTATTACGAAAACGGAAAGTGTTGGGATGATATGTTTCATGCAATATGTCAGGCTAGGCGTTTGATTTACATCACGGGTTGGTCAGTGTGGCATAACGTCAGGCTTGCTCGGGATAAAGGAAACCCTGCATCGGAATGTACACTTGGTGAGCTCCTAAAATCAAAGTCCCGAGAAGGTGTGAGAGTCCTGCTTCTCGTTTGGGACGACCCTACTTCACGGGACATCTTGGGGTACAAAACAGTAAGTTATTGCAACCTTTAAGTCCAATAAAGCACATCTTTGGTTCCTTTGTAATCTAGAAAGTATGTTTTGTATATAATAGAAAAGGATGTTTCATGAAGAAATCTACAACACAAATTAGAGATATGAAATTCTTTAGTGTAAGTAACTTTGAGGTATTTTAAATGTGTTAATTTGAACAGGATGGAGTGATGGGAACCCATGACGAGGAGACTCGCCGTTTTTTCAAGCACTCCTCAGTTCAAATCTTGCTATGCCCTCGAAATGCTGGAAAGCGACATAGTTGGGTCAAACAAACGGTAAAAAAAGATGAATTGGTCTGTTTTTTTTTTTTTTTTTTTTGAGTTATTTATGTTTTAGTCTATCAGGAAGTTGGAACCATCTACACACACCACCAAAAGACTTTGATAGTAGATGCTGATGCTGGCGGTAACAGGAGGAAAATCGTAGCTTTTGTAGGCGGACTTGATCTCTGTGATGGCCGATATGATACTCCTCAACATCCCTTGTTTAGGACGCTGCAAACAGATCATAAAGGTGACTACCACAACCCCACTTTCACGGTATGTTTTCTTTTTTTAATGCCCATTTGCCTTTCTATAATACTGTAATGTTGGTGAAGAAAGTACTAAAAATGTAATTTTAGGGTAACCTCTCCGGTTGTCCAAGAGAACCTTGGCATGATCTGCACAGTAAGATTGATGGCCCAGCTGCGTACGATGTCCTGACCAATTTTGAGGAGAGGTGGCTGAAGGCTGCGAAGCCTCACAGAATCAATAAATTGAAGACATCATATGATGATGCATTGCTCAGGATTGAAAGGATCCCAGATATATTAGGAGTCTTTGATGCTCCTACTGTTAGCGCAAACGACCCTGAGGCTTGGCATGTTCAGGTAACCACCAAGAAACTCCTTTTCTATAAAACCTGACAGGTACTATGTTCATAATTGGTTAGAAAACTATAGAAACCAATTATTGATAGTACTGCAGAAGATTTGATGAACTCTACTTATTTATGTATAAACTAGAAACGAACCATAGATTCTGAATAATTTTGATTATCTCTGCCAATTCATGTATGGAATTCTTTTAGTTTTGATGAGTACTTTGCTCCACTGATAGTTTTCCAATTAATTTTGTTTATAAACTGATGGTTTACTGGTTTCTGGTTCAGATCTTCCGTTCCATCGATTCAAACTCTGTCAAAGGTTTCCCAAAGGATCCAAAATATGCTACAAGCAAGGTGAGTTGAAAAACAAAAAGAGAAAAAAAAAAAATTCTGCTGTGATTATGGCCTTGGGAAATTGATGGATACAAGAGTTTTTGTTTGGGCAGAATTTGATGTGCGGTAAGAACGTGCTCATCGACATGAGCATACACACCGCATATGTAAAGGCCATTCGTGCAGCTCAACACTTCATCTACATTGAGAACCAGTATTTCATTGGATCCTCCTACAACTGGAATACTCACAAGGATATAGGTTTTTCTCTTCTCTTTATCAAATGAGCTAATGATTAGAAGAAAAAAAACTCAAAATCAGGATAAATCTCCTCAAAGATGCATGTTTACATAATTGATAAAAATACAAGAAATCTGAGCTGATTTTTTCCAGTGAAAAAGGAATCATGGAAACAGATATAGCCTTTTATTTGAGTTAGATCCTTGTTTGTGGCTACTCTGTTGATTATTGTTTGTTGATGGTCATCTAGGTGCCAATAACCTGATTCCTATGGAAATTGCTTTGAAGATTGCTGATAAGATCAGGGCAAATGAAAGGTTTGCTGTCTATATTGTCATCCCAATGTGGCCGGAAGGAGTTCCAACCGGTGCTGCTACACAGAGGATTCTATATTGGCAGGTAACTCTAGTGAAGAAATATGTCTTTACAAACCGTTAACCTTATATTGAATCCGTTACAAGTTACAAAAAGAAAAAACTGAATGTCATAGTTATGGTCCTTGTAGCACAAGACAATGCAAATGATGTATGGGACTATCTACAATGCGTTAGTGGAGGCCGGGCTTGATGATAAATTCTCCCCACAAGACTATCTGAACTTTTTCTGTCTTGGAAACAGAGAGATGGTGGACGGAAATAATGAAACAAATCAAAGCAACGAGAACACTCCTCAGGTAGAAAGCTGCTACCATGTATATTCCTATTATCATTGAGTTGTTAACTGAGATGTTGTTGTTGTTGTTGTTATAGGCATCATGTCGAAAGAGCAGAAGATTTATGATATATGTGCATTCAAAAGGGATGGTTGTTGATGACGAGTATGTGGTAATTGGATCTGCAAACATAAACCAAAGATCAATGGAAGGCACGAGAGACACGGAGATTGCAATGGGAGCTTATCAGCCTCAACATACATGGGCAAGACGACAGTCTGGTCCTCGTGGTCAGGTAGTAATCCTCCTCTAAAATATTATTATATGATTTCCAGTTATTTTATTATATAAATATGAATACTTTGTACATCAAAAATTCTGCAAGATATTCGGGTATAGAATGTCACTTTGGGCAGAACACATGGCAATGTTAGATGATAGCTTTGAGGAGCCAGAGAGCCTAGAGTGTGTAAGCAAGGTGAGAAGAATGGGGGAGGAGAACTGGAAACAGTTTAGGGCAGAGCAAGTGTCGGAGATGAGGGGACATCTGCTCAAGTATCCGGTGGAAGTTGATCGGAGATGCAAAGTACGGCCACTACCAGGGAGCGAGGAGTTCCCTGACGTTGGGGGAAATATTGTTGGATCCTTCCTTGCCATACAGGAGAATCTTACAATCTGATTGAAAGCACTTGATGATGATTGTGTTTTGACTTGCACATTATTCTATTTATTTTATTTTATTTTTTGAACTTAATTTCATATTAAATTGCAGAAGAAAGAAAATATTACATGCCCAATGGCTAGTGTTTTCTGAGCCCATCAAAACCCAAATATTGTTCAAACCAAATCAAAGATCATAATAGCCCAATAGTTAAAGAAAGCCTGTAAAGGAAGTTGAAAGGGGGAGAGTCGTGATGGGAGAGACGATGTTAACGAGGAAGCTGTGGAGTCTCAGGGGACATCACCTCCAATGCCCAATCTCCTCCTCAATCAATCTCCTATGCACCATAAAATATACTATACCCATCAAGCATTAATGAATATGTGAAAAGACCAAAAGGACATATTTTAATTGGAACCAAGAATGTCCCAAACCAAAATCGGCATCCAACATAACTCGGGTTTGGTCGGATCTGAATTGGATTGGTCTGTAAAAAAAATTAAAAGTGGTTCTTATGTTTGTTGGTTTGGTCTAAAAAAAAAAGAAAAAAATGAATCCCCCCATCCCGAGCTCCCCCCCAGACCAAACGGGACCTACAGCTCCTCCCGCAGCAGCTCCTCCTGCAGCTCCTCCTCCACTCCTCCTCCACTCCTCTCTCTCTCAGCTTTCTTGAACGCTGCCGTGTGTTGCCGTCGGGGCCGCTAAAGTTGCAGCCGGTAAGTTATGCTCTGTTCGAGCATTATTTCGGAAGTAGGTTCCCAAGTAGGTTTTGGGGGTTTTAATAGATTTGTAATTGTGACAAATTTTGTTTAGTTTCGGGGTGAATTTCGGTATAATGAATTTCGGTAGGTGAATTGGAGTTGAGGGATTAAACCCTAGATTATTCAATTGTTCTTGATAAATTGTAGTAAAACTGAATAACTGGGTACAACTGGTAGAATTAGGAAAACAGAAAAAATTCGAATAACTGGTAAAACTGTAGCAGGATAATAGTAGGGGAAATTGTAGTGAGTTTCTTTTGTTTGTTCCTTTTGGCAGGACACAATGAGCAATCACGTCAGAGATATACCTGGTAGTCCGAAAGAGAGCTACAAGATGTTGTATAGCTATTTGTACATGTTAGAGCAAGTGAATCCGGGGACAAAAACATGTTTGAAATTGGATGATAGAAGTAAATTAGAGTACCTTTTCATAACTTTGGGAGCTTGCATTGAAGGGTTTGCAGTTATGAGGAAGGTGATAGCTGTGGAGGGGATACGTCTGAAGAACGGTGGTGTTTTAGTTTTCGCGAAAGCTCAGGATCCTAATAGTCAGAGTTATCCACTTGCGTTTGCAGTAGTAGATGGTGAGAATCTTGCTAGTTGGACTTGGTTTTTCGAGATGCTTAAAAGTGTTATACCAGACTCTTCTGAACTGGTTTTCATTAGTACTCTTCATCAGAGCTTGATCTTCGTCATAGGAAACGTGTTTCCACAGGCTCACTATGGTCATTGTTTATGGCATTTGAAAGAAAAGGTGAAATTGCATGCTTGTAACGTCAACAAGAATATAGTCGGGCAAAAACTTATGGAGTTGGGCAGATATTACACGGTTGATGACTTCAATTCTGCTTACGACTCATTTAAGATAAGATGTCCAGCTGCGTACAAGTATGTGGAGGAATGTGGTATTGAAAAGGACAAATGGGCAAGGGTTTTTTTCCCACGTGATAGGTACAACTTGGATACAAGCAACACTCTGGGATCAATGAAGAACGTGTTTAAAGAGGCAACAAGGTGGGCCTTAATACCAATGGTGGATTGTATCATTAGGAAATTCTCTGATTGGTTCACTCAACGGAAGGAAGGATGTTGTTTCTAGATCAATGAATACAAGACTGGTGCCTCGGGTTGAGAACTACTTGCACGATCTATGGGCTGTTGCACATAAGTTACCTGTGCGGGAACTTGATAGTTACGAGCTTAAGTACGAGATCACTGACACTGCAGGAAAGGTGTTTTGGGCGACCTTGGTTGGAAAAACTTGTACTTGCAAGGTGTGGGACTATGAAAAGTTCCCTTGTCTGCATGGACTGGCAGCTTATATCTATTTCGCTAGGAATGTTGATGGCAGGCGCCTTGATATCCATGAGTTGTGCTCAAAATACTACTGGACGGAAATGTGGCATTTGGCGTATTCCAGAACACTTAATGTTGTGCCCGACATGGCTTCTTGGAATGTACCAGATCAGATCAAGGAGGTGAAGATCATACCTCCATATCGCATCAAGCGGCAAGGAAGGAAAAGAGTTTAAATTTGGATGAATTTGGAGTAATGCATATTTCGAGTAATGCATTTGGGTACTTGATTTTGTGTTGTAAGCTCTGAACTTTGTTTCATTTCGTGTTGTATCGTGTTGTATGACTTGGAAAACTGCGTAAAACTTGAAATCTACTTTGTTTTGTAATGACATTAGTATTATCTATATCAAAACTCGAATCTCATAGTTTTTTCTCTATCAAAACCTGAATATCATAGTTTTATATTTGTTTTCGCAACTCTAACATATATTTATAATAAAACTCGGTTATCAATTTCTGAAATTTAGGAAAAAAACTCTCATGTATCCCTTACGAGACCTTGCAATTCCAATAACACTTTGTTGGCCAAAGACATCTTACAAACGAAACTTTCGAGTTATATCTATTCGCTAAATATAATTGCACGGAACTATATATATAACAATTTAAACTAGTAATATTGAAGGTAAAACTAGATAACCAATTTAAATAGATTAGTAACACTAAATAAATTAGAAAGCGACAAAAATATAACTATGACCAAAGTTGGGAATACTAGTATCTTGGGTATAACTATGAACAAATTTTTTTTGGGCAATTATCTCATTTTAATATTAAAATCGTCTAAATTATCTCAACCACACAAATTTACTCCCCTTCCAAAGCCTTTCAAGTACTTTCAGTTTGACTTTTTATCCCTTTTTCATCTCTCCCTCTCTCTCTCTCTCTCTCTCTATTCTCCCCATTTCCTCTCCCTCCCCTCTCTCGTGTCTCTCGTCTCTCTTCTCTATTTTGAGAATCGAATTCTCTTCCCCCCTCGCCGAGCAAGTGAGATGGAAAAAGTGAAGATGGAAGTGGGTTCGGGTTCGGGTTCGTCTTTATCGCAAAGGAGCCGCCGCCGATTTTCTTGTCTGAGGTTGTGTCACTGTGGCTTGCCGGCGAAAATAAGGCAAGCTTGGACTGAGAAAAATCCTGGTCGACACTTTTATGGCTGTCCGCGTTTTAAGGTATGAATATATGATGGAATCTGGATATAATGGAATCTGAATTTGAATTGGGTTTGAATTTTGACCTTATTGCAGCTTGGAAATGAATGCAATTACTTCTCTTGGTTCGATGAAGAGGTTGGTACAGAATGGCAAAGGAGAGCATTGCTTCAAGCCCGTGATGAAATCCAGGAGAAGGATAAAGTGATTGAGCAATTACAGAAGACCATTTCTGAAATGAAAAGTCAGTTGGAGAAAAAGAAGACAGGGAAGGGCGGGGGCGGGAATGACGAAAATGAAGAAGATGACATTGTTAGGAAGTTTGAAGAATTGTATGCTTAGTTTAAGTGTGGTGTTGAATTAAGTATTTCTAGTTTTCCTAGTATTTCTAGTTTTCCTAGTTTTCCTAGTTTTCATTAAGTTCTCCTAGTTCTCCTAGTTGTCCTAGTTTTCATTAAGTTATCCTACTTTTCCTAGTTTTCCTTAAGAGGCACATTCAAAATATAATCATAAGAACTTCCATGATAACAAGATTGCAACATCCATGATAAACAAGAACAAGTTCCATCCAACATACCTAATAAGTCAAGAGGTTTCCAACATCCACACAACAACAAAATAATGGGTCCAACTTCCCACAAAATACATAACCGAGTTTACAAAATACATAACCGAGTTCTTCACTCCCTGCTTCCTTGCCCTTCATCCATAGCTTTCTTCATAAACGCCTCAAACGGAACCACCATCCTTTCCTCAAACTTGTCCATTGTCTTCTTAACTCTCTTTAGCTGAGTGCCAAACATTTTCACTTGTTTGATCAACTCCTCCATCATCTTCTTCTGGCTTGCGCCTCCTTCCTCTCCACCTTCTTCGTCATCCTGATCTTCGTCGACAGCCTCTTGTGCATTTGGATCACGCGCAGCAACGTCTACATCATACATCTCTTCAAAAAAGACTGAATGTCCTTCTGCAAGACGCTTTACCCAACTGTCAACAGAAATATCATCGACATCAACGTCGTCCTCCTCTTCAGTCATCTCTTCCAAAAGAGCTACTTCTTCTTCTGTCTTGGTAGGAAGGATGCTGTGGATATCCCGTGACTGATACCAAAAAATTAAAACCAAAAAATAATCTTATGTTAGTATAATGCTACAACATTTTCAAAGTTTGTAGGGGAAGAAACATACCGTTATTTTGTCCAGTTTGTCCAGTTCCCGATTCAATTTTGAAAGTGAAAACCCTTTCATCCCTGCTGATTTAAAGACTGATCTGCACATCCTAGGACAGTCTACATCGACGTCTTCAACCTCTTTTCTGAACTTCAATCCCAACTTGGGAATTGCCTCAAAAGCAAGCAACTACATACCAATCATGTACAAACACTTAACACAATAATATTAACAAATGATAAGGTGATTATCTTCAATTGCTTACCTCCAGTGGCAGACAGAAACCTGGAAGTGGCCATAAAGTCTTCTCTCTAACCCGACCTCCAAAATGATCTAGGGTGTGCGATATCTCCTTAACCATGTAATCAAACGAGTACCTCCCCTATGGAAAGTTTTCGCAGAACTCGAGATCGTCCACAGCTCTTTGGAAGAATTCCAAAACATCTCTGGCGCCTTTTCCTACTTTCGTTTGCGCACAGATAACACTTCCTAAAAAGAACAAAACCATCATCTTCAGCCGGTCTCTGTGTTCTCCCATAGCCAACAGCTTCGCTTTCACATCCTCAAGCCTTATTGATTCTCCCTTCTTGAAATGGCGCTTCACGAACTTTCTATCACCAAACTCCTTATACCCAAGTGGATAGTTGCGGCAGCTAAGACCTGAGATCAAAGCGTGTTCTCTCAGGCCATAGCGGATGGGAACACCATTCACAATGAACCACACTTCCTTCCTCTTCGAGCTATCCACTGTCCGCAATAGCAACATCCACATTCCTTGGACCATGTGGTTTGAGTCCTTCTCCAGGTGGAACACGTGACAGAATTGTGGATGCTTCTCAAACCACTTCCTCTCAGTATCACTCATCGGCGGTTCCAGATTGTCAAATGTAACCATAACGTCTTTGACGAAACATTTGGTCGCTAGCTTTATTTGTTTCTTGTACTCCGACTCATAGAAGTACATCCTCAACGGTTTGATTGCCTCGGTTGCCTCTAATTCCTGCAAGTAACATTGTGTTCTACATCAGTTATGCAAGTACTAAAACATAGTTCTCCTAAGTTATCCGAGCCTTTCCTAGTATATCTAGTTAAACCCTATTCAAGTTCCACACTTATTACCTCTTCTCCTTGCCCGAGAACCCCTTCACCATCACCATCAACATTTCCTAATTCCGCTTCCAATGGGGGTTCTCCTTGTTCTTGATTTTCATTTTCATTTTGACCTCTGTTCTCTTCGGGAGTCCCGTTCTCTTCTTCTCCGGTGTCTTCCTCCTCTTGTATTTTTTCTTCATCTTTGTTCTCTACTTCTTCATCGATATTTCCTTCTTCCTCTTCATCTTTGTCTCCATTTTCGTCTTTCTCTTCTTGAGATTCATCGCTATTTCCTTCTTCCTCTTCATCTTCGTCTCCATTTTCTTCTTCCCTTTCTTTCTCCTTCTCCGATTCTTCTTTCTCTTTCTCCCGATCTTCTACATCCTTAGCCGGTTCTTCTACTTCATTCTCCTCCGCAACTCCCACAGTTCCAACAAAATCAACCGCCGGTGATTCCTCATCCGTCGTTTTTCTCTTCTTGGAACTCTTCTTCGGTTTGTTCTTCTTCGAGTTCTTCGAGGTCCCGCTCTTTTGCGGAGGAGGATCCGTTGGAGGAGGCCTATCCTTTCTCTTACCCAGCCTAGTTTCAACCATGATTCACACGTTTTCGGTGAATAATCGAAGGGAAATCGAAGGAATCGAAGGGGAGTGGGATGTTCTAGGGTTACGTTTTCGAATTTGGGGGAAACCGTTGAGAGAGGGGAGAGGGGAAATGGAAATAAAGGGGAAATTGGAGAGACTCGACTTGGTTTAAATCGAAATTGAGTGGTTATTTGGATTCGGGTTCGAGATGGTTAAAATCGAGATTGGATCGGAGGGTTTAAGTTGGATTGGGGACGGTTAAGTCTAATTTATAAAAATTTGGTTCGTAATTCAATTCGATTCGGTTTTCCCTCCGGTTAAACTTGGTAAAACCCGTAAATAGTTTACCTTCCTTAGGGTTAACTGTAAATTCCAGCAATTTGCCATTTTATATTTTTTCCTTTTTGTTTCATGTCCTTCAAAGATTGACCGATAAGGAGGGTGGGTATAGGAGATGATGTCCCGAGTCTCAGGCAAGCCATTGTTGCATCATCCTTGAGGATAACCGGGGACTAGTGACTCTGTAGCTGAGTAAACGGTCTCTGATCTGACGATCAATCAACCGCAGTAGTGCATCGTGAGAGCGAAAGATGTTCCGGTGGAGTCTGCTATTCCTTTCCTGCCAAATCCAGTACAAGCAACACTGCCAAGTGAGTAAGGTAAGCCTTCCCTTCCAATTGCGACTATTGAGTGGTCGTAATTGGGCTAAAATATCAGTCCATTGTTGAGCAGGATTCAAACCACAGCGAGGAGCCAAAGCAGACCACAAGTTCCATGATAGTGGGCAGGCAAAGAAGAGATGATCTCTTGATTCCGCAGTAGAGTTGCAGAGTACGCAAGTTGCTGGCGTTTGCAGTCCCCAACGCAGTAATCTATCTCGGGTAGGGCAGCGATTTAAGATGAATAACCAAGAGAGGAATGAGTGCTTTGGAATGCTCCAGCGATCCAGACAGTTTGTTCCCAAGGTACAGGAGCTCTATTCCCCATCAAGCATCTGTAAACATCTCCAGTTGAGTAAACTGATGAGATTTTCCCTCCTATCTCCCATTCATAGCAGTCTTCCTCTGTTGTTAATTCCAGGGTTGTGAGGAAAGCATGCAGCTGTAGTTGCTTCTCAGAACGAGGTTGTGGAAGAAGCCAATGATCATTCCTGAAGAGAGAAGATACTGTTGCTGCATCCTGAACCCCAAGCGAGAAATTAGAATCATTTGCAAGGAACCTTCGGAGAGAACCGAAAGGTGACCAATTGTCTGTCCAAAATCTTGTTGTGATACCATTCCCAACCTTTAACTTGATCCAATCATAAATCTCCCCTCTCATTTTGAGTAGTTTGTTGACTAACCATGAGTTTCACACACTAGGTTGGACCGTCCAGAAGGAGCTGAGGTCACCACTGAGCACTGTCTCTCGAAACCAAGCTACCCAAATCGAACCTGCTTGGAAAAAGAAGAGCCAGATTAACTTCATCATACAAGCTTTATTCCACTGCACAAGATCCCTCACTCCAAGTCCGCCTTCTTCCTTCGGTCGCGTCACAATTTCCCAACTCACCCTCGCTGTATGATGTTCTTCAATGTTACCTCTCCATAGGAATACTCCACATAAAGAATTTATGCGTTTGATGCAAGCCTTTGGGAGAACAAAAGAGGAACACCAGAAATTAGTAATGCCCACAATAACTGTCTTTATGAGGAGAAGGCGACCAACAAAAGATAATGCTCTAGCACTCCATGAGTTGAATTTCCCCTTCACTTGCTGTATTAGAACTTCACAGTTGAGTAACGAGAGTTTTTTTGGTGCAGAGAGGTACTCCAAGATAGCGGACCAGGAGCGTTCCTTGTGGCATGCCCGTGGAGAACTGGATGAGGTCACGTTCTTCATCAGAGAGGCCAGACAAGAAGAAAGAAGATTTCTGTAGACTCACAGCCAGGCCTGAGCGAAGCTCAAACTCCTTTAGCACTTGCAGAACCGCCTGAAGGGATTGGATCGAGCCATCCATGAATATGAGTAAGTCATCAGCGAAACATAGATGAGTCAATCTGGCTGATTCACAACGGAGGTGGTAGTTGAATTTCAGGTCACGAGCGGCATTGTTCAGCATAAGCGAGAGGCTGTTTAACGCAATGACGAACAGATAAGGGGAGAGAGGGTCACCTTGTCTAAGGCCCCTCCTACCCTTAAAGAAACCTTGAGTTTCACCATTGTAGCCTAGTGTGAAGCTTGTAGTACAAACGCATTCTTTCAGCCAACCAATGAACTGCTCAGGTAACCCCATCCCCTTTAAACAGCTGATGAGAAACTCCCAGGATAAGGTGTCAAAAGCTTTTGCTATATCAACCTTAATGGTTATACGCTTCTGGCCTGAGTTTTTGTGGTATCCATTTATCAGCTCAGAAGCTAGGACCGTGTTCTCAACCAGCAATCTCCCTTTGACGAAAGCAGTTTGATTAGGAACAATGTAATCGGACAACAATGGCTTGAGACGCTTCACGAGTAGTCTGGAGATAGTTTTATAGATCGTGTTTAGACAAGAGATAGGCCTGTAATCAGTGATAAGGGAGGCTCCAGGACGCTTAGGAACAAGAGAGAGAATTGTTGAGTTGGCTGCTGTAGGTAGATATGAGGACGTAAAGAACTGCAAGATAGAGGTGATGACTTCCGATCCCACAATGTCCCATGCCGCTTTGTAGAAACCTGAAGTAAAGCCGTCGGGGCCAGGCGCCTTGTTAGGGTTTAGCCTTAGGAGAACCCTGGTTATCTCCTCATGCGAGGGAAGGAGAAGCATTTGTTGAGACACGGACGATGGGCATTGAAAAGGCGACAGAGACTGGAACCATGTAGGAGGAGAATAGAGTGGGGATGGCAGTAGTAGCAGGGGACCGAGGATTGACTGAAAGTGTTGGATCGCATGAGCAGTCATCTGAAGGGGATCAGAGATCACCACACCTGATGTGAGGATGAAAGATCTGATAGTGTTGTAGTTCATTCTCACTTGGACAACACGATAAAAGTAAGCCGTATTTTGATCACCCTCCTTCAGCCAGTTGATTCTTGATCTTTGCTTGAAGTAACATTCCTCTATGGTCCTTAAAAATTGCCACTTTTGCAGCAGGTCCTTCTCCATTTCAAACAGTAAGGTGGATGGCGCCTGAAGAGCTTGTACATGCACATCTTGTAGCAAACGGTTAGCCTCACACACTCTCTGTTGGATTTGTGAAAAATTCTCTCTATTTAAACTTTTTAACTCCCTTTTGATTTGTTTCTGCTTCCAGCATAGGTCCGTGAGATTGGTCACTAGGCTTCCGGCCTCAGTCCACGCTCGAAGTACCACAAGGTGAAAGTCGGGATGTTTAGTGAGGTAGTTGTAGAATTTAAAAGGCTTGGTACCAGAGGAGGGTGTTTTAAAAGCTAAGCCGACAAGACATGGGCAGTGGTCTGAGAACATGGGTGGGAGAAATTGGACAGATCAAGTTTTTTTGCTATGGGGCTTTCAGGCTGATGATTGCTCCAAGTAAAAAGAGGTCCTTGGTATCTCAGGTCAAAGACCTCAAGTTGAGTGAAGCAATCTCTTAGTTCAATCATGTGGTGAGTGTGGAAGTCCACAGCAGGAGCCGAGTGTTCTGCTGGATGGATGATCTGATTGAAGTCACCACCAATCATCCAAGGAGAAGCATGAAAGTCTAGCGTCTGATGCAGATTCAGTAGCTCCACCCATAAGTCAGAACGCTCACTTCTTGTGTTGCACGCATATATAGCAGTGTAGATGAAAGGCAAGGAGCCTGGTATCTTCACTTCACATGTTAAAGATTGTCTTGATTGGTGCAACACACTCACACCCACTGTGGGTTTCCAAATTAAAACGATACGGCCATCCTCATCTGAAGCGTGGTTGGAGGTAAAGTTCCATCCATTACATAGCTTTCCCATTAAGTAGCTGAGGTTATGATCTTTGATATGAGTTTCCAGAATAGAACCAAAAATAGGCTGATGGCTACAGAGCCAATCACAAAAGGGCTGATGCTTATCCGGGTCATTTAGACCACAGACATTCCAAAAAAATACCTTACTATACATAGTTAAAGATTTTGAGGCTCTTCAGAATGAAGAGCACTCTCAGTAGCCAAGTGATCAAAAGGGTTGGATATGGGTATGGAGGGGGGTCGGGTGAAGTATTTTTTTATGGGGAAATTTTCTTTGGTAGGAAGAGTGTTTGAGGTTAGAGGTGGAAGGGAAGAAAAATAGGCAAGTTGGCTCATGAATGAAGGAAAATAGTGAAGGCTAGAAATGGATTTTGATCTTTGTAATAATTGTTTTTCTGTGGTTGCAGGAGGGCTGATAGGGAATAAAAAACCATCAGGAGAGGTGAAGGTTAAGGGAGGAGAGCTATCAGAGATCAAAGGGGAAGAGGGGAGAGGAGGAGGGTTTCTTGAAGGGGAAGGATCGAGGTGATGGAGGGGAGGGGCTGCAGTGACAGGAGCAACAGGGGGAGGAGGCGGACATGGTAGGGGAGGAGCAGAGGAGGAGGGTGAAGGTAGGGGCGCAGAAGATAAAGTTCCAGCAGGGACCACTGGAGTAGCAACAGGAACATAAACTTTATCTTTGGAGACAGCTTTGGGAGCAGCCTTTTTTTAGTACTTTTGAGCTTGGAAAGGCGGCTCCTAGCGGCAGAGTAGGCAAGAGGAGACAATTACGAGAGATATTTCCTAACTCATTGCAGTGAGCACAAGTAGGAGGAACCCAAGGGTAGTCCACTTGTACTTCCACCACCTCACCGCTCTGCCTTACGAACTCAACAACACGAGGCAGAGGTTCAGATAGTTTCACCTCTACTTTCACGTGAGAGAGCTCCAAGCTGACCAGATTTAAGGTGAATTCATCTGTCTCCTTTGGTTCTCCTATTAATCCTGCTACTAAACTCAGGCCAGCCTGATAACGAAGGTCCAATGGAACGCCCGTCAAGTGAGCCCAAATTTGGATGGCTTCCCTTGGCGATGAGTTATCTGAGCTAGAGTTCCATTGAGAAGCATGAAACATAGAGTCTCCGACATACCAGACATTCTTTTCCAAGATCTTTTGTCGAAGGTAGTCACTGGGAATGCGAACCAACATGGATCGAGATAAGGGGTTGTTGTGAATTTCAACCCTTTTACCTTTTCCCCACATATGGTTCAGAACACTCTGGATCTGTTTGAACGGCGGAGATCTACCATTAAAATGGCAGATAATGAAATCTCTATGCATTTCTGCTCCTTTCGCGAAAACACTGTCAGGTATTAATACTCGAGACCTTCCTGAGTCTGAGAGCGAGACTGGAGCTAGTCTTGAGAGAGATTTATCTTGGGTTTGTCTCAATCGTTCTACTAGAGAAGGTTTTTGATGGATAGGGTTATTTGTGAGGGAGTGGGTTGCATTTGAGGCAGCTTTGTTGGTGGCGTGGTTAGGGTTAGGCAAATGGGGATTAAGGTCAGGAACAAGGGGTACAATAGGGGCTGGGAGGAGGAGATTAACCGAGCTAGAAGCTGTATTGGTTAAGGAGGGTGAGGAAGCTTTGGGTGGGAGTATGGTAAAGTTTTCAGGAACTGTAGCAGCTACAGTAGTTTCAGATCTAGATTCAGCAGCAGTGATTCTAGAATCAGTGGAGGGAGCCACAGATACAAGTGCCTGGGCAGTAAGAGAATCTGTAGGAGAGGATGATTCAGAGCCAGAAGTCTTTCCTACAGGCTCGAGATAGGCAGTTCGTAGGGAAAAACGAGAAGGTTTGGAGGAGGATAAGGGAGGAAATAGAGGAGTAGGGAAGGGGCTGAGCGGGTCAGGGGTCTGGGAGAAGGGGAGGGGTGGAGGAGCGACTGTCACCAGTGGTGGCAAGCGGCGGACTGAGGACGGAAGCACTACCAGAAGGGAACCAGGGGTTCGCCATTGGGAACCGAGCTAGAGAGCATTTTTTTTTCCTTTTTGGATTAACGCTGTTGTTATTCTATTTATTTTTTGTGGAGTCATTCTTGGGTTCACTCCCTAGGATGAACCTCTAGGTTCACCAACCAATAGGATTTCATTATTTCAAATTCGATATCTTTTAAAAAAGGAAACAAAATATTCTCAAATTATATTATGTTTTTTAAAATAAAAAAAAAAGATAATAGTTACAGAAAAAAGAATTAAAAAAAAAAATATTTTTAATGTTCTCAACAAAATACTAAACCCTAAATCCTAATCCCTAAATCCTAAACCCTAAACCCTTGGATAAACCCTAAACCCTTGGGTAAATCCTAAACCCTTGGATAAATCCTAAACCCTTGGGTAAACCCTAAACCCTTGGGTAAACCCTAAACCCTTGGATAAATCCTAAACTCTAAATAAAAAACACTAAAACCCTAACTTGAATGTTTTAGTGTATAGTGATTTTGATTTAGAGTTTTGGATTTATCCTAGAGTTTAGAGTTTATCCAAGGGTTTAGGGTTTAGGATTAAGGGTTTAGGGATTAGAATTTAGGGTTTAGGGTTTAATGTTATGCTGACGACGTAAAATTTTTTTTTTGTAATTATTACTATTTTTTTTTACTTTTTAATTTTAAAAACATAATATAATTTGACAATATTTTGTTTCCTTTTTTAAAAGATATCGAATATAAAATAAAAGAAACCTATTGGTTGGACCTAAGAATAAGTCTTTTTTGTGGGGGCGGGGGAGTGTAATTTTATAAATCTTATATAAACGATAATTTATCGGACATTTTTGTTTGTGTACTGATTAATAAAAGGGAAATTAGGTTGTATGACAAGGAAAAAACACATAATTCACTACATAACCATTTTCCCTAACGTTTTTATATACGGCGTTAACTTTATAAATTAATACTATACTGCCCCTTCCTGAAACCGGCAAAACCTGAAACAAAAAAAAATTAATATTCTTAATTATTATATCCAAAAAGTAAATCGTGGTCTTACTAACTTCACATATTTCCTCTTTACTTCTTTGGTATCTTCGTAGTCTTGAATTATCTCTGTTACGGTTTTGCTTCACATCGTCATCTCCACTAGATTTGTTTTGAATTGTTCACTTCTTCTTCATTCTTTGTAAACGCGTCATCTTCTCTTCGTCGGAGATCGTCGACCACACGACGGCGTTAAAGTTTCAGCGGCGAGTAGTACCAAACCGTTCCTATTCTACTTCACACCGTAGATTCTTGTCAGATCTCTGGAACTACCGTAAGTTCTCGGGTGTTTATATGTTGTTATTCATATACTGTTATTTTCTTTTCTATTTGGGCTATTTCAGAATTAGGGTACTATAATTGGTAAATCTACAACCTCTTTACCATTGCATCTCAGATCTGATTTTCCGCTTCGAAGTTCGCCAATTGATTTAGGATTTGGGTTTCTCCGGTTGTTCTAATGCCTATTTTATCACCGTCTGGAAATGACATGATCTCTGTTAGGTATATTCTATCTGATTTGGAATAGAATAAAATATAGACGTTATATTCCATTTGACTTGGAATGAAATAAATTCGAACGTTTAATATCACTTTCTTTAGCTTATGAATTCATACTTGTTTTAATATTTACGTATTTTTATACTTGTATTAGGGTTTATATTTCCGTGTAGGGTTTAGTGATGATTGGAGAGGGGTTAGTTTCTAGAATATTGAATTCGTCACTGCAAGATTAGGGTTGACATTGGATTAAGTGTCATATTTCCGTGTAGGGATTCGCGATTAGTTGATAGGGTTTTCGTATATATTCCCATGTGTGGTTTAAGATCGTGAGCTATGCATATCGCTATGTCTTACATGATTTTCATTCCACATTATTGTTATACTTTACAATTTATTTTACATTTACTTTGTTATATGGATCCTAACATTTTTATCTTTTCCTTTTGTTTCTCAGGTTACAAATGAAAGATTTAGGCTGTCAAATAGATTGTTTGAAACTGGATTTGGGCCATCTGGTGAATATATTCTCATTTATATATAATTATGCAATGTGTATATAAGCGGAATAGATCATGTGTACATAAAATGGAAAGACCATTCATGTGAAATGAATTATATAATTTTTACTATTTGTTGTATTCTATTTTATTTGCAGAACATAGAATATAAATATGATTGTACAGTGCATAAGCATAAATTATGTTTTGTAGTTGTATCGTTGCTATCAAAACTAAGAATTTAAAATTCAATTTTATCATTTTGTTAACCAGATCCACATAAGTGTAAACTTCACACAAATTTCGTTAACCACAGCTACATTTGGTCCATAATCTTATAGTACTTCAGCCATATGGAATAGAACATTCAGTGCATATATATATAGTCAATAGTATATACTATTTCAAATTTTAATTTTATTCAAAATATTATAACTATATATTATAGTTTACATTTGGGTTTTGGGTTTAGTGATTGGAATTTAGGGTTCACTATTTAGGAGTTGGGGTAATGTTTAATATTTAGGAGTTATGAATGAAGTCATAATCCTATACTATTTCAGCCATGTAGAATAAAGTATTTGATGCATATGTATGTGGTCAATAGTATATACTATTTTATATTTTAATTTTATTCAAAATATTATAACTACGTATTATAGTTTACATTTGGGTTTGGGTTTAGTGATTGGAATTTAGGGTTTAGTATTTAGGAGTATGGTAATGTTTAATATTTAGGAGTTGTGTATGAAGTTATAATCCTATACTACTTCGACCATGTGGAATAGAGCATTTGATGCATATGTATGTGGTTGTTCCCTCAAATTCCATGGTTGTTTCCTCAAATTAGGTAATCCTTGCTTTTTCACATTCTTGCTTTTGAATTCCTTCGGATGGACTTACAGTGGTAATTTGATTGAATACAACACTCATCTTAAAAATGGAATGACTGAGGTTGGTGAATGTAATACAAAATATATTGGAAAGATATATATTTTAATCCACCAATTACTGCGCATAGAAAATCCGTATGCGGTAAATATATAAGTTACGTAGTTCTCCTCTCTTTTATAAGTTACCACCAACTCACCTCTTTGTTGGGCCACATAGATTATAGTCGACGTCATCTATATTCATGTTTCACCGGTAACTTGTTGTAATAAAGGGCAGAACCGGATCATATGAAGGTTAAATGTCACCAATTTAATTATGTCAAAATCATAGTCAGTTTTCTAATTACATTTTTGGTTTTGGCTATCTCGCAAATTCACCCTTAATAAAAACGGCATTTGCAATATCAGACACCATCCTTAAAAAATGGTAAATATCTCATTTTTTGTATTGCTTTTAACACATCTCTGGGAAAGAAACCATATACATATAGCCAGACATCTATCTGCCGAATCCCTCCCATCACTACGGTAGTCTGGCGAGAGAAGCGTTCCTCGTAAGTGAATTAATAGTACCGATTGATTGCTTGGGAATAGAGAAAAAGGATTGCAAGAAAATTGGAGCAAAGCTAAGAGTGAGATGATGATGTTTCTTTTCAGCCAAGCTTTGTAAGGTGTATTAAGTATTGTGTGAAGGATATGTATGGTCCCTTGATTTATGGTGACATAGCAAAGAGCAGGTCGTGATTTGGAGGGTAAAGACTATAACTAGCCAACCGAGCACGACGGTGAGAAGTAGATATTGGGGGCACTATGTTGAATCTGAGTTTCGTTGGACTCAGTAAAGAGGGCAACAAAACTCGTCTGACCTAGCCAGGAAAGTACAAGTCGGCCAAAAAAAGTAAAAGAGTAAAACTCTAATTTCTAGCTGGCAGACTCTGTGTTTGTTCAAGTCTGAGATCTCCCCTTGGTTGCTCTCGTCATCTTTTTATAGATGAACATTCTCTTCTATTTTCCCTAGATCAGTTAGACCTAACGGACTGAGATATGCTTTACGAGCCAAGCAACTCGGCTGTTAACCAAAGTTCATGCACCAAGCTCCTATTGCCGAGAAAAGTCAAACCACACAGCCAAGTGCGAGTGTCTAGCTGGTCGAAGCCGAGTAACGTTGACCCGAGCCGACTAAGTGAGCTGAATTTCATATTTGATGGGTGCTGTGGAGGGATTTAATCCATCTCATACACACTAGATTCTCCAAACTTTGTATGGTTTTATAACATCTCTTTCGGTTCTGACTAAAATGATCAGAAACCGGTGATATATTAAAATATCTAATCGGGAAAAATGTATGTGTCTTGGTTAAGAGTACAAAAACTGTAAGGGTTTGGGTTGGTTCGTTTAAAACAAAGTCCCAAGTCTTCCACCGTAGCCTCCAAGAGCTGCATCAATTCAATGCTCAGATAAAAATCCAACAGATTTGTATAGGAAGTAGTCTTCTGTGGACTCAGTTGAATCATATCCTCCTGGTTGATATAGGCATATTCTCTTCTATTTTTGCTCTCTGGTTTCTTCTTTATTTAGAGCCCAACATTTAATTTCAATTGAGTATCACATATATTATAGCCAAAAATTAAAATGCGAATTCTTCGACCAAGTATTATAAATACATATAACAAAGAGGAGCATATGGCTAATTATAGATCTCATAAGGTCCAAAACTGAACCAACATATATATATATATATAATATAAGCATCATTCTCTTTTTATCACTGTTGGGGCAGAACCACCGGTCTCCGGCGGCGGCTGATGAGCTGACATCTGCCCACCGTGAAGAAACTCACGTGCAATAGCTTGGAACCCGCCGCCTCCTCCGATACTGGACGATTGCGAGACACCGAAGAGATGATCCGACGGTCGAGGTTGTTGCTGCATGGGCCACGTGGATGACATCGGCTCAAAGATTGGGGAGAGGTCGTACATCGACGGTGTTATTGTGGGCAGGTCTGATATGGAAAGAGGCGGCAGAGATCCAGAAGACGTCACCGTGGCCGGCGGTGGCTGTGGCAGCTCTAGAGTTGCTAAATGTGCTTGTACATATGAAAGCTCATTTTGCAAACTCACCACCTGTTTTTTTTTAGACAAAATCCATGCAAATGCTTAAAAATTAATACCAAGAAAATATTAAAGAGATGTAATAATCTAAATATTGATACTTTCAGCAATAAATGATTACATGAGTTTCCCAATTCTCGAGCAAATGTTGATTCACTTATGCCCAAAACACACGACATGACTAATTGCTTGCTTGTAACATTTAAAATACCCTTCACTAATACTCCCTCCGTTTTTTTATATATGACGCTTTACGATTGTGCACATAGATTAAGAAACATTTAATTTCTAAACAAAAACATCATTAATTGTTTACCTAACCACAATTTAACCAATAATAAAATAGAAACTATAATATCATTGGTCATCTAGTATTAATTAGTAACATTTAAAATACCCTTCACTAATACTAATTGCTTGCTTGTAACATTTAAAATACCCTTCACTAATACTCCCTCCGTTTTTTTATATATGACGCTTTACGATTGTGCACATAGATTAAGAAACATTTAATTTCTAAACAAAAACATCATTAATTGTTTACCTAACCACAATTTAACCAATAATAAAATAGAAACTATAATATCATTGGTCATCTAGTATTAATTAGTAATAAATTTTACATAGAAAATTGAAAACGTCAAATAATTTGGAACAAAAAAATTTCTCTAAAACGTCATATATAAAAAAACGGAGGGAGTATCAGTTTATTGGATGCAATTGCACAAATATTCGAGTATGTAACAAGCATACTTTATTTGATCAAAGCAATTGATATATTTATATATTGAAAAGACGCTTAGAAATAAGCGTACAACTACGTGTTTTTGCGAACAGAGAAAGACATCTCTTCTCAATCAGTGGCTTGGATTAACTTAGAAAACATCTTTGTAAACATTTATTTATAAAAAGTAATACAACGTATGCTCAATGTGCTAATTAAATTAAATTCAGAGAGAGAGAGGCCTTCAACTGTTCTGTAACGCATTAGATCATGTCATACAAGTAAGTATGCATACACTTTATTACTAAACTAGTTGATGGCGGACTAATATATCCCAATCAATTGTAACTTTAACATACTTTTTTATTTTAATCTAAATTAATTTATTAGTTTCAAGTATTAAATTTAATATCTAATCTATATAATGTAATTTTTTTTATTACAACACAACTTAATAATGGCTTGGTAATTAACTTGCAAAATCTTTTATCTATTTTATTATCAAACCACAAATGTAAAAAGCATTATCATTGTAACAACATAATAAAGTTTTATGAACACTTTAAAATAACATAAGAGATATATCTACAAAATAAACTATAATTACAAATAAAGCGTATGAAAGCAAACTCCTCTTCATCAAATAATATTATAGATGATTGAACATTTTTCCTTTTTCGATGATTCCTACTAACATTAGTTTAATTACATTTTATCGGAATTTCTGTTTCATCCGAGTTTATAGTAGCACTTATTAAAAAAATATACAATAACTAAAAAAATCTTTCTATTCAACTAAAACCTAATAAACTAATGGTAATAAATTATATATGTTTAGTAAAAGCTAGATTTTTAATTATAACGATAAGATATTATATTCTTTGGAGTCATAGTTTTTTATTGGTAATCTGATATTAACGAAACTCATAACACTACTCTTCCGTGACATAAACTAAAAATATGTCAAATAAGCATAATTAATAAAAACATGACCAATGAAAACACAAGACGATTAATTATGCTTATTTGACATATTTTTATTTTATGTCACAGAAGAGTAGTGTTATGAGATTAGTTAACATCAAGTTAACAATCAAAAGCTATGAATCCAAACAATCTAATATCTTGTCGTTATAATTAAAAATCCAGCTTTTACGAGACATATATAATTTATTATTTCTAGTTTAAAAGGTTTTAGTTAAATAGAAGTATTTTTAATTATTGTATATTTTATTAACAGATATCACTATAAACTCGGATGAAGAGGAAATTTAAATAAAATGAAATTAAACTAATGTTCGTAGGAATCATCGAAAAAGGAAAAATGTTCAATCATCTATAATATTATTTGATGAAGATTATGATTAAGGCTAGGAATGCAATTATAAATTAATTATTTTTATTTTTCTCAGTAGATTATCATGCTGATAATCGTAAGTCCTTATTACTAAAACAAAAAAAAAGGACCACGAATGAGAACAAATCGCAGCTAAAACACAAGACGATTTTTTTCGTCAATGCTTAAGAGAGAGTACTTTGCATGAGCTTGGGTAAATGGGTAGAAACGAAAGCAAAGGAAGAGAGAAATATCAACAATTTTCTTTTGTTATAAAAAAAAGAAAAGGAAACTGGTAAGATAACTGATGAATGTCACGACCTACAGACAGTATATTGACTTAAAATTCTTGCGATTTCCCATCATACTATATGATAGTAATAAGTTATAGTATTAATAGAATAATTGTTTATTTAATAGTATTAATGGAAAAATTAAATTACCTGTTGCTGAAGAGAGACGATGTGGGAGACGCAGCCGTAGATAGGGTCTCGGAGACGAGACTGAGCCTCGAAACAGATTGAAACGACAGCGTCTGCCCGTTTATGCTCGGGAATATGGTGGAGGAGTTTTGAAACGTTGCTCGCTCCGAACACCTTATGAACCGCCGCGAAGTGCGCCGCTCCTTGATCGGAGTCGAAATAGGGTGCGAATATGCAGCCGGGAACGCACTTCCGTCTCAAGAACTTACAGGCGCCACACGGTCCACCTCCACCGCTGCTGCTAGGGCTTCCGCTACTGCTCATCTTCCTGATTAGGGTTTTGAGAGATATATATGGAGCTAATTCAACCAGGTTAGGTTGATTAGCAGGAAAAATTGGGAACGTTTGGGAGAGAAAGAGAGGAGTCGGACGTAAACAAAACTAGGGCTTGGTTGGTGCTTATTGGAAACTTTTTATTTCCCCCAATAATACATTAATTAATTGTAGTATCTAATACTAGTATTTAATAAATAAATAAGCATAATAAATTAATTTTTTTTTTAACACTGTATATATTATGCTATTACAAACTCGGAAAAATATTACAGACGGTTTTACTGCCGACAATTCTACCTGCTTTATGAAGATTCACGTCTGACTGCATCATCTAAGCCGTCCTATCGGATCCACCTTTGACGGTACTTCTTGCATCATGCTGCAAATCTCTTGTAAGTTGTTTTCGCATAATTCTGCTTTTTCCAGGAATCGAAACCCAGACCTGCTGGTGTAAAAGCATTAATGAACCCTTGGTCAAACCACTGGACAACGGGGTTTCCAAAATAAATTAACTTGTAGGAACCCGAATTGAGGTGATGTCAAAATGACAAACTTAGATAAAATAATAAGATAATAACTTTTTGAAAAAAAATTATGTAAATATATGGTCCCAATGTAAACATAAATTAATATAAACTTTTTATAAATATAAAAATATATTGTATAGTTTGTATATGTAAAATTTAATTAATATATATACAGTAAAATCAAATATTTTTCTTATTTTCACTTGCAAATATAGAAGAGAATTTTTTTGTAAATTAATAAATAATTAAAGATCCAACACTACTAATTTATAGAATTTTACTGTACTACTAACAGTTAAGAAAACAAATGCTGTCAAAAGTATAAATCATTTATACTTTTCTTTTAAAATATCATTTAATTAGTTGTACTATTACCAAAAAACTTAGACGGTTAAGACAAGATGGAAAAAAAAAATTTCTTTAAAGCCACGCGATCAATCGTACTTGTCTCGTATTAAGCTCTTTGCGTGAAGCAAAACATTCCATATCTCTTAACTTCTTCATTGTCATTCCCTTCCTTTTTTTTCTACTTCTGGTTTAAATTTATTTTTGTTACAATTAGTCCACACAGATGCATCTTTACTTATATAAAAATGTATAGATGCGGGCTCAATCTAATAAAACTAGACTTTAGATTTACAAAGTAACAGTTATTTAAAAATGACCTTACAACTAATCATAAATTTTTAATAGTTTTTTGGTGATTTTAATTTGATATTTTTGTCAAAAAAAAAATAAAATATCTAAAACGGTCTAATTAACTAGACTCAGCGATATTTTTTTTCAAAAATCAAAATGTAACGGTTCGGTCGAACGTTATATAAGTTTTATTTTATAAAATAGATATCGCGCAACGTGTTTAAAAAGTTTAAACAGATTTTGTTTCCGTTCGGATCCTCTTTAAAGCAATACAGTTTTTTTAAAAAAAAATTATTACTTAATTTATTGTTTATATAATTCAAACATGCACATTATTCAATTTGAATCCAATATATAGAGGACAAACTAGCCAATGTAATACAAAGTCAAACTATCTATTTGGTTGTGAATCCAACAGTAATGTACTAAACTTGTGTAAATTATTATAGATATAGAGGGGAATATATATTTTGCCAAAACTTAATTTTATGTACATATATACAGTCGGGAGTGAAGAAGATATGCTCAACATTATAAGTACAAAGAGTGAACGGGATAAAATTGATATGCGATAATATGGTTTCTCAATATTTCATTAGGTTACTGTAAAAAAAATCGATTAGGATATAACAAAAATAGGGAAATCCAATTACACTGAATTTCATATTCATGTGCTTTTAGAACTTGTAAAATTACAAGATTTGTGGAACATTCCTCCACAAAAATAATTTCCGAATCAAATATTACAGCACTATAAATCTGGTGACGGCCAAAGTAATCAGAGTACACGAGTATGTACATGAAATAAATAAATAAATATATATATCACTTTTTCCTTTTTGATAAATATGTGAATTTCATTAAAATGAAGCTAATTTGTACAAACAAAAAGTTATGCAGTCAAGCCAAATGATGCCAAAAAAAGTTAAAAAAACACCAAAAAACTTCGAAATTGGGATTATACATCACCAATTAACATTTCAAGAATGCTTTAGCCAAACTTGCATGAGACCTCTGAATTTCCTTCGCTCTTCCTTCGCAACGGTTCTTGCGACCAGTGCCGGCTTTGGGGTAGTGCTAGGGGTGCAAATGCACCAGGTCCCACTTTTTAATTAAAATTTCTTTGCAATTTTAGGGCCCTAAATTTTAACATTCTATTATATCAAAGGTCTAATTTTAAAAATCATCTATTAAGATAGGAAAAAAAATTATATGGCACAGGGCCCACCTATTTTTCAAGCCGGGCCTGCTTGCGACGGTCCAATATCACATCATATTGTGACGGTCCAATAACCAAGTTGTAGCAAGCCTGTCCAGCTAAACTCTTCCACTTCCGCTAACGGGTTTAACGAGGTTTTAGGAGACATATAATTGCAATGTCAAAATGGTTCAGTGGAACTGGTTAATCGACTGATCGAAAACGTAACTGCTCTGTGCAACTTTGCTGACGCAACCACTCGCACCTTGGGAGTATGCAATTCACGACGAATATGATAATGTAACGTCCCAAAAATTTTTTTTTCAAAAATGTTACAAAATGATGGAAGATGAAAAATAGAAAAGGTAAAGGATGCAACGGATAATTTTTTTTTGATATTCAAGTCGAAAATGTTAGCTTTTGGAGCTAACTATACTGGAATCAGAGTCATGAGAAAACAAAAGCTTTGTGAGCGAACATATTTGCAAGGAAGTCAGTCCTTATATTAAAGAAATAGAAAAAGACAGATATGATGATAAATGATAATTAGAAGAAAGAGTAACAACTTTAGGGCCCAAATTCTTCGTTTCTCGTATGTGTTAATTGTGTGGCATAGTGTCTAATTTTTGTTTAAAGCCTTATTTTAAGTTAGCACTTAGAGTTATGATATCAAATAGACAGATAATACCATTTGTAGTAGTTCTCCAACGGTGGTGGTTTTATATTAGTCGTTTGATGATGATGCAATTTGTTTATAACGAGGAAGTTGTTATTGGAACAGTCGCTAACACTTTTGAGAGTCATATATTTATTTACCATTAGATATCCTATAATGTATGTAAGGAAATATTATTTATCGAGAAATGCAATGTGTGTATATTTCTTGTGTAGACAATTAATTTAAGTACTATTTGGAAACATAAATGGAATGACTGATAGGTGGACGATAAAATTAAAACTCTAGAAAGTGTGTATATTCACTGTTTCTATTTGCTTAAAACTTTATGCTTGAACATTTGCACCATTTAAATGATTTTGGTGGGAGATGTTGAAAGTTAATAGAGCAAGGAATTGGATATTGAGAGTTTTGATTTACCAAGGTGGCATATTTGACCAATTGGATTTCGCTACTGAACCCGAAACTTTTACATGAGAAGATTTGATATGTTCTCCATGTTTGATATTTTTTTTAGTATTCAAGAATAAAAGATTCAAAAGATTGGCTATGTTCTCTATGTCTGGAAATTAGATTCTATATTTAAAACAAAAGCACTAATAAACACTTGATCATCCACTAAATCTAAATATGCAGTATGTAATAAGTCTTCCCCATTTATGTTGAAAAGATAACAAAATAAGTACACAGCAAGTGAAAGAGTGCAATTGTAGAAAATGTTCTGGCTAACCAACTCCAGATTCGATTCCTCAAATGGAATTAGTATCAAAAGATGAAGTCGACTGAAAAAATATCAATACAATACTAAAAGGGATATATAATCATGGGGAAGGTGTCCACGTCATCACAAAAAATTGACCAATCAGAGACAAGTGTTTTAACACGTCATACAACTACAGAGAGAATCATAATATACGACGCATCAATCGGGTTCCACTTCGTCTTCACCATCTAGGTTCTTCGTGATGTCCGTTACGGTGAGCTCAATCAATGGTGCTCTTTGATTCCTTCTTTATAGTTTCGTTCCACCTCCCTCTTTTTATCCTCATATATATCGATTGCTCAACATCTTCGTCTAAACTTACTTGCAAGCAAACCCGAAAACCTCCAGTGAAGAATCGAAAGCTCTGGCAATAAAATCCAATCGAAAGTCTCATCTCTCCACCGGCAAGTCTCTGTCGCTTTGTATTTCAAGGATATCTCACCATGTCCACCAGAATACGAATTAGGATTTCGAATCTAAAGTTAAGGCGATGATCAATTTCTTTTTTTTCTTCAATGGTGTTGATAACCCAATCAAAGGGCGTCGCCTTTTAGTTTTGATGTTGATTCATTTGATCCAGTCTTACAGGTTCTTACAATTTTTTGTTTTGTTTCGATTAGGTTGAAGTGCGGTAGCGATTGCTGTAAGGTGTGAAGATAAGATGGCTCTCTGAATGAAAACATGAAGAAGTGTCAGTATGCCGTAAGTGGTAAGCTCCAGAAAGAAGGCAAAAAGGTATACACTTTTGGATCATCTTGTGCCTTTACATGTTGGCTTTACTCAAGAAAAAGAGACTGTAAGTATTGTATATATAAAATAACTTACGAACTTTGAACGTATTGAACTTAGAATAAATACTTTCGCCTCTTAAGTTTTGAATAAATACTGGTTCTGAAAAGGATTAAGATTTGTCTATCAACTGCATCAGATTTTGTACCCTTTTTACTTTTCTAAAAGCTAAGCCCAGCTCAGAAGGATGGAATCATCGAGTGGAGGAAGATGAGTGTCTTTCAGAGAATCAGTGGGGGTTCGTGGGCTGTTCCAAGTTTCCAAATAGTAAGCTGTAAGCATAAACTCTTAAACTGCAAAGCGCTTTGGATGGGGAAGGCCAGCTTTACGTACCGCTTCTGATATCGCCAGGTTCTCTACGTACAAAGGATTCAGGAGAGGTGTGTTTAAAGTCATCTTATTTTACGCACTTTTTAGTTTGCTATGTTGACTTTCCCTATCTATGTAGCAGATTGGTAGAATACCTACTTAGTGGGCTCGGTGTCTTCTACCGCATGTGAGAGACAAGAAGGTTAGGCTAGAAGGGAGATGCAAGTCGACGCCTGAAGCATTAGGCATTACATAATGATTCTTCTTTCAGTAAGGTATACATTACAAACTATTGCGTTTGGATTGATTCTTCCGGGATAGCTGCTTAGTTTTGAAATGGTTTGTTTTTATGCAGTGTGTACATTAATAGTTCCATGTTTCAAAAGCATAGTATGACTTCACTTAGGGTAGCCAGTACTCCGGCGGATGAATAAATGTTTTATCCTCTCCCACACTCCTTGCGGTTGCTCGGTTTGACACCCTTTAAACAGGTAATGGATTGTCCATTACTGTAACTCTAAGATTTTCTGAATGTTTGACAGGTTGCAGTTTGCAATTCCTATATACTTACATATTTTGTTGTGATTGCAAATTTTTGAGATGGTGAATTAGAATTATTACAGTTCAAAAGGATCCACTTATTTAACAAGAAACATGAGAAGGTCGGCCATAGTCCGTAGAATAAAAGATAAGTTACAAAATACATTTGACTTATAAGAATAGAGAAACATGACATGTCATGTAATTCAACTGACGTACTCTTTAGACCTGAATATGTTCAATAAATATTACAAGGATGTTGTATAGCTTGGGAGGAAGAGGAGAGAAACATGATGTCTTCTGCTGGCTAAGATTATGAACATTGATAATCTTTATTAGATGCTTATTTCTTGGAAAATGTTTTAAAAGATGTTTTAATATAGGTAAATACTTATTGCTGGATCATGTTTAGAAGTATATATAAGTCTTCCGAGAGAAAATTACATTTACAATTTCACTGTTGTTTTACTGTCATGAGATAACTTTTATGACAATTGTATGCATATAATTAAAATCGCACAACTTCTTTATGTTTTCCAATCCTTGAATAACAAACAAAACATTAAGATAAAACATATTTGCAAGAAAAAAATCAAGATACAATATTGTTTCTTCTTATGGTTCGTTCCGTAGATATCTCTTGCTGTGGTTTTAGCCATGTTTGTGTCTTTATTTTCTTCAGATCATTTTTTTTGTTGGATCCAGAATCAAGGTAGTTTTTCAATGTGTTTAAATTATAAACAAGAGAGATGTGAAGTATTTTAAAATTGTGTACACCTGGAAATATAATAAAAGATAGGAATACCATGATCAAGAAGCTAATGAGAAATGTTTCGAACAAATAAGTGGAGCATTAAGCCCAAAAAAAGTGGAACGACAAAGGTTAAGCTTAGTTTGACAATTAATCAATAAAGAGTAAAGATTGAGAGATGAATTATCTATTGAAAAACACAAACAAATAAACTAAAATAAAAAAAACAATAGCTAAATAAAATATAAAACGTAAAGAAACCCCACCACTTGATATATGAACTAAACGAGCTAAAAGAAGCAATGCAATTTTTTTTTGGCCCACCACTTGATATTCTGGACACATCAGCTATACTGTTAAAGAAATCATGATCTTTTTTTTTTTGTGCACAAATACTTCATGAATTAAACTTAAGTTGGGTTTCTTACAGGGTCTCTGAAAGCCTGTTTAGCCAAATTATCCTCAACACAGAGATAATAATTATGATTGTTCATCAACTTTACCAAGCTAGAAAATCACATTGAAATACTACCGAAGCATGACCTCTGAAATAATAGTTGTACTATAGCAAGTCGTGCAAGTGCTTCAGTCTCTAATGCAAAAGATGCCATCCTCAAACACGAACTGCTCCAAATGATTCACCATTCATATTACAAACCATCAATCCAGATTTGACCGTACCCTCCACAAATTTCTTATAAAATTTTAAAAGTATTACAATACATCTAACTGTTAAGAACCCCGCGCTTGCACGAAGCTCCGCCTCTAAAATATCTAAAGATATATCTTTTCATTAATTTTATTTATCATGCATTTCAATAGTCCAAATAAATATCTAAATATTTACCTTTTCATATATATCTTTTTTGATCTATGAATGTGTCTTTTTCTTATTTGTTCAATTTTTATATATTATCATTTTATATACTATAATTTTTAAGCAATCTAGAAAATAGCCTCTACTACTTAATCAACCAGCTTTCACAAATTAATTTTAATGAAAATGCAATATGTATTACCGAAATAACTCAAATCTACGTTTTAGAATATAACGTATCCTTTATCATTTATAAAGATTCATTGCAAACTATAACTATGTTTTTTTTCCAAATCTAAGCATTCTAATGACACATTGGAGATGGTCTAAGGTATTGCCGACGTAAATGATCCATGTTGAGATTTCAGCATTTCTGATTCTTACTATTCTAATGTTTCAATATATTTTTGAATATTCCCTTTGTTTTATAATATAATAGTTTAAAAGTATTTTTTGTTTCACAATATAAATTGTTTTTATATTTCAATGTAACTTTATATTTATTGAATATTGTATGGCCAATTAAATTATGTAAATTACTGTGTAATTGATTAAATTTATATATTAAATGATCTTTCTAAAGTAATAACTTTTAAATATTACAGATTTTAATTAAAATTGATTATATTTTGAAACAGATAGAGTAATCTATAAACTAACTTTATATAGATATGAGGACAAAATTGTAAAGTGATCTCACATTAAATTTATTTCATTATGTGCATTCCTAATTGGAATGAGATAATCAACATCTAATATTATGTTACTCTTAGTATATTAGAAATGGTCGAACAGTAAACCATTTAAGGATTTTATAAGGAAGACATAAAGATGTATTTCCAGTTATCACAAATATAGAATAAATTGACAACAACTTAATTATGTCCAGCGTAGGAAACAAAGAAGAGTTTTCATACTTTCTAATATTATAATATATCACTATATTAGTTGTTAAATCAGTTTTTTCTAGCACAAATACTCACTCCATTCTTGGAGTTTAAGTTTTTCTATCTGATGATATTAGTAGTTTGATCCCAAAAAAAAAACGTTCGATGTGTACATTGTAATTGGAGAAAGAAAAACAAACAAAAATCAACCGAAAACTTTTAAGGTATATGAAACAAAAATTAAAAATATCAATTCTCTGCAATTAAAGAATAAGACAATACAATTGTAAGAATACAAAATAAAACAAAAAATATACACAAAAAGAAAGATTTAGTAAAATAAAATCATAATATAATTTCCATAATTGATAGTGCTCAGTTACACTAAAAAATCTAAATTTACAACATACACAGTTTTATTTACATCTTTAAACATATTATCTTATTAAAATGATTCTAAAAAAGTACCAGGATGAAGAGTTGGAAAATATACGATAAAATATAATACATAATGTTAAAAATACATTATCACTGATCACTAAAAAATCATGTTAGTATTAATAGAAATGAAATGACAACACATTTATTAAAACCATAGAACGGCACGCAATAAGGTGTTACTAAATATACAAACTACAAATTAAATATGCTCAACGCAAACACACATAAAAATGAGACATCATATTTGGATATATTTAAATAAATAATTTTAAATATATTATATTCTTGATAATTTTAAAATTACTTAAAAAGAAACTAAATTATTAAAAAATTATTAAAAAATAATATAAAAATAAAACTAAAGCAATATTTTGTAACGTCAAAATAATAAATGAATAAAAAATACATTATGTTAATAAAATATATTTTAGATTTTAAAGACTTCTAATTCATGTAATATTACAAAATTCAAAATTGGTTTATTACAATTAATATTTTACCATTAGATATATTAATACAATATTCTAGATCGATATTCAATTGTCAGTTTTCAACTATTACACGTAAAAAATATTATTAAGTACGTTTTTTTTTAATAGGGGGTTTTATATTTTAAGTAGGTTATTCGAGTACTTTTTCTTTCTTGAATTTATTCGAGATGAGATTCCGATCTTTTAAACTAAGATAATTTATGTTCTATACATAATTCTATTTTTTTTACATAACTCTAAAATCTCGGACTTGATTCTTCATATTTTATTAGTTAATTGTGTTACATATAATAGAAATACTTACTTCAAACTAAATATATTAAAAAAATCAAATTTAAAAATTAGTTATATATAATTTAGTATACAAAAATTCACATACAAAATAAAAATTATAAATGTAACAAATTTAAATATATTATCCGCGCGTAGCGCGGAGAAAGGATCTAGTTAATGTCATAATTGAATAATTGGCATGCTAAGGAAGACATAGGTTTTCTTTTTCATTTCTCTGTCACATTTTTCGATGGATCCATCAATGTCACAACCTCATCGTGTGTTCCTACCAATACCAGTGTCTCAGTGTGTCTCTTACATAGCGAAAGCAATATCAATGCTACATTCTCTCAGTTCTGGCTTGATTCGTCTTGGAAATACCTATTAAATGCCTGTAAAATATTCGCTTTGATAATCTTGGCTTTATTGTTTAGGTTACTTGTACAGTTTGAGAGTATTGTCCAAGCTTCATCAATACTTACGCATCTTAATCAATGCAGCAGCTATATTAGCTGTAATCGCCCTACCTATGTTCCATGATCAATAGATCGAACAATGATGTCACTTGGGCAACGGGGGTGTGGTTCTCGCAAGCCACTCCAAAGTTTTTTTTTCATCACTTGGTTAGCAATGCAAAATCATCTATCCACCATGGACACAGTGGCACGATTGAATCAAGGCGTTGATACAAGCTGCATTCTCTGCAATAACAGTTCGGAGTCGCGTGATCACTTGTTCTTTGAGTGCATCTATTCATCTCATGTAAGGGAATTTCTCACGAAAGGAATACTTCAAAGTGCCTACACAACACAATGGAATGAGATCAAGTTGATTATCACAGACAAGAGTCATAGGGAGGTGAAACACTTTTGTCTTCGATATGCTTTGCAAGGGGCGATTTATGCAGTGTGGAGAAAGAGGAACAAAATAAGGCATGGAGATTCACATATGTCTTGACAGGTGCTTCAGAAAATGGTGGAGAAGAATGTTAGAAACAAACTCAGTCTTATGACCAAGTGTGCAAGTAAGAAGCTCGAGGGTATCCTGAGTTTTTGGTTTCGTAATAGAGAAAAAATCTCTTAATGTCTGCATAGTAGTTCCACAAAAAGCTTAAATTCATGCTGCACTTGATGTAAAAATGCTTTTTTCTTATGAACACACATTTAACATTCACTCAAAAAAAAATCATGTCACTGCATCTTTCTTCCTTTTTGTGGACCCGTTATCGAGAAGGTCCAGTTTGGCAAGTAACGCACCGCCTATTATGATCTTATTCTCGATCGGCTAGCAAGGGTAGAAAGTGTTACTGCTGCGTTTTCTCTTGATTCCATGGTTCCAGCTCTAAGGACTCGAGTTATGACTCTTGGTACTTAATCAAGTGGTTTAACTTAAATTCATTAATGATTCTACAACAGCAGATCCAGGTTTCAATTCCCGGAAAAAGCGATTTATTAAAATAGCTAAAACCATAGAAGCACAACTGAAAAAGCGTTGAGGTGTAGAAATAGAACTATATCTAAAACCATAACTTACAGCATAAACAATCAGATTTTCAAATCAAACATGTTCTACATAATTAAATTAACCAACACCCCGCCGGTACTGCTAAAAACAGTGTAGGATAAGCTAGCATCATAAATTTTTGTAAGGAAAGTAGGTAAGTCAAATTAATATACCACATGATTCTTGTAAGCAAATATGTTAGGCTAAAATTTAGGTGAACTGATGGCTACTAAAATAAAGTTTGATTCTTTTTAAGAGAGAAAAGAGAGGGCGATTTTTTATAGTGTCAAGCTGATGGCCGGAGGCTTCCATAGCTTCGACATTGGCTTGTTTGATTCGTTTTGTCTTTTTTCTTTGTGTTTTTTTCACTTCTGATCACTTGGTTTGTTTGATTGCCAATTGAATTTCAGTATGGCAAAGTTTTTTATTGTTCTTTTGTATGGTTTTCCAATGAATTTGGTAAGACAAAAATTTCGGTTCAATTGAACCATTTAAAAAATGATAATTGACAAATCTACTGCGGTTGGTGGCGACAGGTCTTACCAGCTTCAATCGTTGATGGTTCTTCATTTGATGGTGATGGATTTCTTGCTGCAAACTATGGTTATTTTGAAAGACAGCGTGTAATTCTGTGGAACAATAATCTCTTTGGCTCTATTATTATCAATAGAGCAATATAACAAGTTGTCTTGTCTTGGTGACTCCTACTAGAATACTAAAAAGAGAGTGACAATCGTTCTCAATTCAGTCTGAAGAGTGGTGTTTTTGGATTAATATGAATATTATCTCCCTTGAAATTCAATTATTCCAGAAACATATATGAAGCTTTTCTATGAAAAAATCTTTAGACATCCAGAAACAAATATTATCTCTACTGGCGTATCTATTTTCTACGTTTGTTTTGCTAGTTCTCATTGTTTAGAACTATTTGCCTAGAAGGTTTAATAATACAATTCCGTGTCAAAAAAGGTTGTAGTATCAAAGACCCAAAACTCAAAACAAAAAGAGATCAAACTCAATAGCTAGCAAGTTATCAATCACGGAAAATAAAATCCAACAGATCATAAAGACTATGAAAATATCTGAAGGTTGAACTGATAATCGCTAAAAGAAAGATAACAAAGTTTAGGGAGGGGTTAGTGGGAGTATAATTTTTGTAGAGTTGGTTGTTTCTCAGAATGAAGAGATTTGTTAAATTTCTAAATAGTTGTAAAAAGTTTTTCATATTTACAAAGTCTATCAAAATATGCTAGTGTAATGATTTTATGAATCTAGAGGTTATATGCAAAGAATTTTAAAAAAAAAATTTATCAGTAAAAGCTGCCTAGAATTTAAGTCTCAACAATACTAGATTTGATAGAGTTATAGAATTATAAAAAACTAAAATTTTTGAATAACAATAGATTTTATAAGTCATTTAACAATAATAAAACTAATAACACTAGATTTTAACCATGTTCAAAAACGAAGCCACCTAGGCGTTGTTCGGAGATTGACCGCGGCGAATATGCCTAAATTGATGTAGCTAGGCGTTTACCCGCATTGACCCGTGTAAGACCGCCTAATTCCCACCTAGACTGCCTAAGTTTTTTTTTCCGTCTGTGTAAAATTGAAACACTGTTGATTATTTTTTATTCATTATTGACAAACTTTGTGTAATTATTCAATACTAAATCATTATAATTAGATATCAAACCCAAAACAAATACATAATTACTTCATCTAAGGATTTTTTCGTATCAAGCACATCATAATCTAAATGTTCGACGAATCAAAAAGAGGTTGTTTAAAATTATATATAAAAAATTATATAACTATGTCTAAGAACATGTGTCATCATGTTTAAAATTAGCTAATTATATTATAAATATATTAAATTGTATTTAAAACTAGGTCCCGCGTAATCTCCAAGTAGTCCCCGATTTTTTGATAACCCGCTAGGTCCTGAGTTGCCATCCGACTAGCGCATTGCGTAGTTCCGAACAAAGGATTTTAATAAAAATGTTATAATCCATTAACCAATAACACTATAATTTAATAACTTAATAATCATTAAAATTTCACATCCCACTAATACTCCTTAAATAGATTATAACTAGATCTCGATCCGCACAACCGCGCAGGTTTTTGTTTTCATTTATTTTTATATAAATATTTTGCTTTCAAAAATTGGTATATATTATAATATATGTGTCTATAAATTTTTAAAACATAAGAAGTTTTACGGTATATTTTTTTCATTGAATAGATTGTTTCAAACTTTCATATGTATTTGATTCTTCTTCTATATATATATTTTCGGATTATTATTTCATTATTAAAATCTTAACTATAAATATAAAGATTAGTAAAATATTATTTTATTGTCATATTCAAAGATATTGTAACATTTTACAAATTTAGAAAGTTTTTAAAAAATTAAACTTTTCGCTTCATAGATTTATATTATCAAATAAATAATTAAACATTTAGTTTTTGTTTAATTTTTAAAATAAACAATATAGTTTAAAATTTGTTTTCATTCGTTTAAGGTAGTAAAGATTAATCATTATTAGATAATATGATTTTTTTTCATTTAAAAAAAAACTTTATAATTTAAAAAGTTAACATCGACAAATATTTATATATTTAACACATGGAGGTATAATATTAAAACATTAAATTATATCTATTTAATTTATACTATCTATGAATCCAATAGATCTTCTATTCTTTAAATCCAATTATTGATAGTCCAATAAAATTTTTTGGTAGACCCAAAATTTAAATGATAAGATTAGAGATTAAATGTAACATGACCTTTTAGGAATATGTCTATTAGGTCTATTTTTTTAAAAATCACACATGAATCAAAGTTGTGACTTCTCTTTTAATATATAAGACTAGATCTCGATTCACGCAACCGTACATATTTTTTTTCATTTATTTTTATATAAATATTTTGTTTTCAATTTTAAATTGGTATATATTATAATATATCTGTCTATCAATTTTTTAAACATAATAAATTTACAATATATTTTTCTCATTGAATAGATTGTTTAAAACTTTCACATGTATTTGTATCTTCTTCTATATATATATTTTCGGATTATTATTTCTTTATTAAAATCGTAACTATATGTATAAAGATTACTAAAATATTTTTTAATTGTCATATTCAAAGATATTGTAACATTTCACAAATTTAGAAAGTTCTTAAGAAATTAAACTTTTCGCTTCATAAATTTATATTATCGAGTAAATATTTAAACATTTAGTTTTTGTTTAATTTTTAAAATAAAATATATAGTTTAAAATTTGTTTTCATTGGTTTAATGTAGTAAAGATTAATCATTGTTAGATAATAAGATTTTTGTTATTTTAAAACAAAAAAAAACTTTATAATTTTTGAAAGTTAACATCGATAAATATTTAAATATTTAACATATGGAGGTATAGTATTAAAACATTAAATTATATCTATTTAATTTATATAATCTATAAATCTAATGGATCATCTATTCTTTAAATTCAATTATTGATATCCCAATAAAAATTCTTGGTATGTCCAAAATTTAAATGATAAGATTAGAGATTAAATTTAACATGATTTTCTAGAAATATGTCTATTAGATCCATTTTTTTAAAAAAAAATCACGCATGAAACAAGATTGTAACTTATGTTTTAATATATAAGATATGATGCCGACAAAAGGCTAAGTAAAGGCACAATCAATTTTAATATATCAGGTAAAAGAGAAGTAATGTGGAGTTATTGTTGAGATATTATAGATAAATAAAATGTACATTTTATATATTAACTCAAAAATCACATATGAAAAAAAGGTTATGTATTTTTGTTTTAATATAATATATATAGATATAAAAAGATTTTTGATTGATTAAGATAAATATCAAATAAAATAAGGCATGTTAACTTTTTAATAAATAGATACAACATCTTGTATTGTAGACTTTTTTATAAAGATCATTTGTAATAGTATAAATAAAATAAATAAAAAGAAAAGGATAAAAAAGCATATAAAACTAATAAATAGTAAATGTAAAGGAAAGGAAAGAGAGTAGGCTAACGACCACAGAAACATGGAGCCAGTATCTGCTTCCACCAATCCTATCGCTTCAACCCATATCTCTTTTAAATATCCTCTCCTAATAATTATATTTTTCACCATATATCCTTTTTCTTTATTTCTTACAAAATCTTAGGCCACCAATAACCTCTCTTGCGAGTAAAATAAAACGAAAAAAAAAATAGAAGCCATTTCGCTTCGTCTGTGCCACACACACACACACCCTCCTCTCTCTCAGACTTTTTTTTTTTTTGACTAAACTCTCTCTCAGACTTTCAAAGTTTTTTTGTTTCAGGTGAGCCAAATTAAGTTTGATCTATAATCCTTGTCTCTTAAGGAGATAACCAATGTAATTACATTGATTTCTTACTGAACTCTTTTCTTTATGCCAAATTTTGAAACGTTCTGTTGATCTTGAATGAATTATGGTTTTTGGATTTGGGTTTTAATGGGTTAGTCAAATTTCGATAGTTGTGATGAATGGAACCATTTCTTTTGCCGGATAAGGTGAATATAATCATTTTCTAAAGTGTTAATATTTTTGTTAGCAGAAGAAGAAGAAGGTTGATCTTGAGGAGTGAAGAGTTGATGAATTGAGGGAAAGAGTATTGTTAAGTATATGGGATGATGGCCACAACAGCTGTTGTAGGACTCAACGCAGGGAAAAGACTGTTGAGTTCTTCCTTTTACTACTCCGACGTCACCGAGAAATTTCTATCTGTAAATGATCTTTGTTCATCACAGTACTACTACCATATTGCTTCAACAAGAAGTGGAATCACTGCGAAAAAGACATCATCATCATCATCATCATCCAACTACAGTCCTAGCTTTCACTCATCAAGTCGCCACACACAATCTGCCAAGGCTCTTAAGGAGAGCGTGGATGTTGTGCAGCAATGGCTACCTCCTGGATCTGATCAGGAATTGGAAGAGGAAAGCCACGAGTACGAGGATGATGACACCGTTGAGGCACTCTTGTTGCTGCAGAGGTCTTTGTTAGAAAAACAGTGGAATCTTTCCTTTGAGAAGAAGAAGAAGAAGATTCTGGTGACGTGTTCAGGGATTTCAGCTCGGCAAAGGAGAATGGGTGCTAAGAAGAAAACTAATATTAAAGTGGTTAATTCAGACTTGTTCCAAAACAACCGTGTCAAGGGTGGTTATGTGAAGGGTGTCATAAGTGACGATGTTCTTAGTCACACTGAAGTCGTGCGCTTGTCCAAGAAAATCAAATCTGGCCTTCGTCTTGATGAGCATAAGTCAAGGTATTTACATTATAAAACTATTTATTTATTTATTGATAAATGCAAAGACTAAATTGATTGTTATCTGTGTGGTGGGAAAAACATTATTAGATTGAAGGATAGATTAGGGTGTGAGCCTTCTGATGAACAGCTTGCAGTATCCTTGAAGATATCTCGTGCCGAGCTGCAGGCATGGTTGATGGAATGTAATCTAGCTAGGGAGAAGTTAGCTATGAGCAACGTTCGTTTGGTTATGTCTATTGCTCAGCGTTACGATAATATGGGAGCAGAAATGTCTGACCTTGTTCAGGTATATATTTTCCAAATCTCTCTTTTTGTTTTCCATCAACTTTTTCTCTGAACAAGTTTTTCTTTTCTTTTTTTCTGTTTCCTAACTCTGAAGGGTGGTCTTATCGGACTTTTGCGGGGAATAGAGAAATTTGATTCTTCCAAAGGTTTCAGAATCTCAACTTATGTATACTGGTGGATTCGACAGGTGAGGAGGATAGCGCTTCATCTCTGCTGTTTTTTTTCTTTTTTGCTGTTTGAAAGCAAAAACTGATGCTTTTTTTTGTTGTTTCAAATTTCTAATCAAAAGGGTGTCTCAAGAGCATTAGTGGACAACTCACGAACATTGAGGTTGCCTACTCACCTGCATGAAAGGCTAGGTCTAATCCGAAACGCAAAGCTTAGACTTCAAGAGAAAGGAGTCACACCCTCCATTGATGTAAGCATATTCTTTAACATTTCAACAATTCTGGCTTTATCCTCCTTGTCTACGTGTATCTCATGTGTTTATATTTATTGTTGTTTCCAGCGGATTGCAGAGTCACTAATATGTCTCAGAAGAAAGTTAGAAATGCAACAGAGGTACTTTTTTATTTTAAAAAAAAAACATGTAACTTTCTTTTTTTTTGAGGTCAATGTGTATTTTGTGCTAATGCTCTTGGCACTCGAAAACTTGCAGGCTGTAAGCAAAATATTTTCCCTAGACAGAGATGCATTCCCTTCTTTGAACGGTCTCCCTGGAGAAACCCACCACAGCGTGAGTCTCTGTTTCTGATTCTCTTCAACAAAACGACAGTTTTAGTTTCACCTTCCATGAGTATATAACATTCTGGCTGATTTGTTCTAATATTCTCAGTACATTGCGGATAATCGTTTGGAGAACAATCCGTGGCACGGGTACGATGAGTGGGCACTCAAGGTAAAACCAACAGTCATAACTGAAGTTACATTTTATATGCTTCTGGTTGTGTGTGTGTTTTTTATGAAAATTGTACTCTATTTAGTTCACTGAAGTTTGATGATATAACTGCAGGATGAAGTGAGCAAGCTTATAAGTGCAACACTTGGAGAACGGGAAAGGGAAATTATTAGGTTATACTATGGTCTAGACAAAGAATGTCTCACATGGGAAGACATTAGCAAACGGTATGTATTCAACCTTAAGCCTCTTTTGACCCATCGGTTGTATCACCATCAGACAAAGATATTTGATGTTTTATTGTTGGGAAATTAATTAACAGGATAGGATTATCGAGAGAGAGGGTTAGACAGGTGGGGCTTGTGGCGCTCGAGAAACTAAAACACGCAGCAAGGAAGAGTAAAATGGAGGCAATGATCCTCAAGAATTGATTTTGTTTTTGTACATTTTTATTACATGAGAGCCGTAGAGAGAGCGACTGTGAATGTTGTATATAGACAGGGAACAAAAGGGGAATACTCTCTTTATTCTATCTTCCTTGCTTCTTATGTAATCTGAGCTGAGAAACAAAGACAGTGATGTAATATTGGCTTCAGGTAACTTACTCATCTATCTCTATTTCATTCATACTCCTCTTGTTCATGGAAACTCTTAGTATGTGCTACCATGTGTTTTATTATGTACACTACATGTATTAGACCACCGGTGATCAGACGAGGATCAGGTGTTTTGATGATGGTCTTACATACACGTTATCTTCCTGGCGGAAATCTACAATGACAGAAAAGATTCAAAACACAAACACCGAATAATCTAAATTATTAGGGTTTTCTCTCCCATTGGAGACACTTATTTAAAACCAACAATTCAAATAAAAACTAATTTCTCTAATTGTTATGGTTTCAACTTTCAAATAAAAAATAATAAATTTTACTATATGAAGCTATAACCTCAAACAATAATCCATACATCTAATATTAAGAAGAAAAAAACTAATTTTAAAGTTTATTAAAAATATTAGTCCGCATAAATTTATCCAGTTCAACCATTTGCATATTTTATAGCCATTTGATTTTCACAAAATTAACCCCGAAACCCAAGTAAACTTTATGGCGTCAAATTGACCATATTGGGCCTAAGAGTGAAGCCCAATGGTAAGAAAAACCCTAACAAATGGCAGAGAGGTTTTTCCTAACATCTCTCTCCTCCATTTCCACCAAAGGGAAGGGAACCCCACTGGACTGAACCATGTCCTTCCGAACCCGCGCCTCTTCCTGGACCCGTCTTCTCCTCCGCCGTAACCCTAGATCCTCTCTCTCCCGTCACATCTCCCCTCTCGATGCCTCAGGACCCGCATTTCCCATACGAACAACGCCATGGATCTCGTCGCAGACCCACCGTTTCTCCTCCGCCGCCACAATGTCCCCGGCGGAAGCGGACAGAGTAGTGCGCGATCTTCTAGCGGAGGTGGAGAAGGAGAAGCAGCGTGAGAGAGAGGAGAGGCAGAGACAAGGCCTGGACTGCAAAGACATCGACGACGAAGACGAGGAAGATTACCTCGGGATTGAGCCCTTCATAGAGAAGCTTAAGAAGCAGAACTTGAAAGACGACGGTGAGCTGAACCGGCGCGAGGAATCGTCGGATTCGGATAGCGAGCTTGACGAAGTCGATTGGGATGAAGAAAGGAAGAAAGAAGACATGTTCAACAAGAAGTTCCAGAGGCATAAAGAGCTTCTCCAGACCCTCACCAAGTCGGAGACGCTCGATGAGGCTTACAAGTGGATGACCAAACTCGACAAGTTTGAGGAGAAACATTTCAAACTTGCACCTGAGTACAGAGTCATCGGCGAGCTGATGAATCGGTTGAAGGTAGCTGAAGGGAAAGACAAGTTCATTCTCCAGCAGAAGATAAACAGAGCGATGAGGTTGGTTGAGTGGAAGGAGGCCTTTGACCCAAACAACCCAGCAAATTATGGGGTCATCGAGCGAGACAATGTTCAAGGTGGTGGGGAAGAGAAGGAAGAGCGTCTTGTAGCAGATGGCGCCAAGGACGATAATGATGACGATGAAGAGGAGTTTGATGACATGAAAGAAAGGGATGATATTCTGCTGGAGAAGCTGAATGCCATCGACAAGAAACTTGAGAGTAAGCTTTCTGAGCTTGATCATACATTCGGGAAGAAGGGGAAGCGGTTGGAAGAGGAGATTAGAGATCTGGCTGAGGAGAGAAATGCTTTGACTGAGAAGAAAAGACAACCTTTATACAGAAAGGTAACTAACTGGATTCTCCATTTATTCTCACTTTTTAGTTGACATAATAGTTCGTTATGATCTCTGTTACAGGAAATAGTCAAACAGTAGTAGTGTTGTACATTGGTTTTAAAGAATTTCATAACTAAAGATTTTTCATTCTTGGTGTTGGTTCCACCCTGCTGTATATTTATTCCATATGCTATGTTGTTAAATACGTATGAGTGGGCCGGTGGTCTAATAGCTACATTTGTTTATTTTACTTAAATAAGTTAAAGCTTCAATGGTAAAATTATGTTGTGAAATATTGTTTTCGTGAACTGGGTGTGTATTGGCATCCATTTTTTCACTCAATTTATCACTGAAATTATTAATCATGAAGAAAGAATAAGGGCATACTTTCTTCAATGTTCCTTATGCTGATCAGGTTTATTTCTTCTTCTTTTTTTATTGCAGGGATACGATGTGCATGTAATTGATGTTAAAAAAGTTGCTAAGGTCACAAAGGTATTGTTGTCTCTCTTTTAATTCAGTTGTTTGTTAATTCAATTGCTCGGCTATAAAAGAGAAACTTGTGCTTTAGGGTGGCAGGGTTGAAAGATACACTGCGTTGATGGTATGCGGGAACTACGAAGGTGTCATCGGGTATGCAAAAGCAAAAGCTGAAACCGGCCAGTCTGCAATGCAGAAGGTAAATCTCACATTACCATTTTCATCTAGAATGAATGGCGAAGACTACAGGTCTTATGTGGTCTCGACACTTTGTACCTAAGTTACTTATGGCAGGATCTCGTTGTAGCTAAGATAGTCAATTAAGTGATCTGATACAATGGGAAGCTAAATTGTGTTTTTTTTCTTCTTTCTTCTCTTTACTGCTACACGTTGAGGATATAAGAGAGATTCTAAAAGCTTGAGTGTTAGGTAATTTTAGTTTATGCCTCAAAAATTAACTTTACTCTGTAGTGTTCTTTTGTGCATAAATGTCTTTAATTCGACTTCCTTGATGCTGATACCAGTGAAAAGCTTATGTTCCACTTTAGGTTGGTTGACATGTGCATAAATGTCTTTACTTGTACATCAATTTCGATTCTCTTGAATTGACCCAAGAACATATAACTTTTTAAAAAAGCTTGTGGTATTCCACTTTTGTTTTGTTATGATGCCGTTATACATCTTTGTAGATCCTGTCTTTAGATAGTTCTCATGGTCTCATTTCTAACAACCACCGAACAGGCATACGAGAAATGCTTTCAGAATCTGCATTACATAGAACGTCATGAGGAGCACACCATTGCACACGCAATACAGACTTCTTACAAGAAAACTAAGGTATTTATTTGAGTCCCTTTTTTTGACTGCGTGATCTATTCTTGCCCCTTTATATTTATGTTATTTATAAACTTGAATCTGCTACTAGTTATATTTATGGCCTGCACCAACAACTACCGGAATGAAAGCTGGGAGAGTTGTGAAAACAATGTTGCTCCTCGCGGGGTTCAAGAACATCAAGTCTAAGGTGCATTTTTGCTTCATCCTCTTATAACACTGGATTCTTGTTTTCATTTCAATTTTGGTTTAATAAAAGCCAATTTTCTTCAGGTGATTGGTTCAAGGAATTCATACAACACAGTTAAAGCAGTTTTGAAGGCGTTGAATGCGGTAAGTAGTCTGAGCTATATGACAGGAGAATCTTTTTTTTTTAAAGAGAGGAGATTTTAGTTAAACCTCATTTCATATTTGTCAGGTGGAAACGCCAAAGGATGTTCAAGAGAAGTTTGGCCGGACAGTTGTGGAGAAATATCTACTGTGAGCGCTACTGCTTTCAAGCCTTTGATTTTCATTGTTGAGTTTTGGATCAAGTCATATGTTTGGGAGGGAGTTTATTACTCTACAATAGAAATTATCATTCTATTGTTTTGGTTAAAAATAAATGTAGTAAAAATAGTCGATCCTTTCACCAATTCTTCCTCAACTATCCAGCCGTCGTTAATCTTCGAAAACCTTTCTCGTTTTAATACTCCAATGTTTAAATCTTAAGAATCTGAAGCTGGTATTTTGTTTCCTCTATTCTGAATTCATAATAATAGATGGTAGAAATTTTTAGATCGGTTAGTTATATATACAATACAATTGCCCTTTTTAGCTATGTGAATCAATGAATTAGATGTTATTGAAAATAGTAATACACTTTTCAGTTTTATTGAAGATACCAATCAAAGGTAATAAAAATACATACACAGAAAATGTAAACTAAGGGAAAAAACTATATTTTGTTTCTGTGTTGCACTAAAAATAAAAATTAGTATTCATGTTGTTTAATTCGTAAGCCGATAACATTCTGTAGCGAGAGTACAACCTCGACGATATGTGTTATCCGCTCGGTCCTCTTGACCATGTTGTTTAGCTGGTACGTCGTGCTTCAATGCATCGTAATTTATATATCGTGTGGCTTGGAGAATCCTACGGCTCACATCCAAACCTAATCTCATTTTCATGGTCTCTTCTCCATCCACGATGCAATTCTCACCCAACTGGTCACATTTTATTTGTCGAGATTGGACTATTGCTGGACATAAGGCCACCAAGATGGCCACAACGATTAACAAGAACTTCAAAGGATTCATAATTGAATATCAAGAGGGTTTTGAAATGGCGAATGGTTGATTTCTTTACTGTTTAGAGCCTTCTTAGAGGTTTGTAATTAAACACTCGACTTTGTCGACCTTTATATAAATGTTAATTTTTGTAGGTTCATCTTTTATGGCAATATATTCATTTGTATCACATGGTTCCTTGAATATTTGACTTAGTAATTTTGATTTTCCCATTTGAAGTAAAAAATCTGGTCTTCTTACCCTAATTATATCAATGTAATATTTACTTATTTTATCAAAAGAAACAATTAGGCGAGTCAATTCGCATAATGTAAACCAGTCAAAAACTCAATGTTGCTTTCTGTATCTGTATCTGTATTTGTGTCTGTATCTGTATTTATGACTTAATCAAAAGTTCAAAACTAAGGGGAGTGTACAAAAATTACCGATGGGATGCATCAGAATTTGGAAAATGATTTTGTATTTAAATAAAAAAAATAAAAAAATCATGCCATGTAGTTCCATCCAGATTTTTTTGTTTTTGGTATTAATAAAACCTGACTTTGAATATCAATATAGAAAATAAAACCTAATCCAATATGGATAATTTTGGAATGCTTTATATTTCACGTTTAAATCAAATTTTTCCTGATCTTCAAATAAATTTTGATTCTGTTTTGTTTTTATTTTATTTTCAGTTGTAGTTATGTTTGAAAATTTAATTTACAAATAATGATCCCTTATAAATCCTATAAATCTATACTATATTAAAAGGAGGATATCCTCATCAGTGAGGCTCTCCACGTCACCCTAAAAAATCATCCAATCAGGTTTTAACATTTTACCACATAATTAAGTGATTTCAGATGTGTTTAAATTTCTTTACGAGCCCCACATATTAATCTAAATGGCCCAGAAAACTCATTTCATTGAAAGCATCGTGACATTTTGCTCTTCCTCTTCTTCGTTTCCGTTTCACTATACTCTGCAATTTCTTAACCATGATCGAAATATCTAATCCACAATTACAACACTCTCTCTCTCACAGAGCTTTATCCCCTTTCCCATGGCGTCTTCCGTCACTTCTCGCTCCTTATCTCTTTTCCTATTCACTTCAAAACCTTCTTCGTTTCCCTCCGCCGCCGCCGCCACCACGCATCTTCTCTTCCCTTCACTCAGAACCAACGCCTGTTTCGCGCCACTAACACTAAACCCCCGCCGCCGAGGGCGTTCAATCGTCGTCAAAGTAGACGACGCCGACGGCAGAGGTGGACAGGACGAGTACGACATGGTAAACGAGGAAGTGGAGGAAGTGGACAACAAAAAGGACTACGACGTCGAGTACGACCGCAGCGATGGCGGCTGCGAGCGGCGGCGGCGATGGGGACATCGCGTTCGTGCAGATCAAGAGCTTCACATCGACGCAGGGGTGGAACTCGGAGATGGTGGTTGATTATCGTATAAACGAAGACGGGTTCCATAAGATCAGTTTGTAGGACTGTGATTTTGTTTATCAGGAAGCCGCCTGATCCTGATAACGATGTTTATGACTTCAGAGAGGTATGTGAAAAGTTCTTCTCCGCTTTTAACTTTGCATTCAAGCTGTTTTTACGTTTTCGACTATGCGGCAGCGTTTCTGATGTGGTGGTTATATGTGACTCCTCCGGATATGGATATTTACTCAGATTCCAAGAGTTCTTGCTCCAATGCCTCAAAAGGTTTAGCCTTTTAATTTATCCTTACTGGTTGTTGTTTCTGCACGTGTTTTACAACATTCAAAGTATGGTTGTGACCCCAATGGTGAGATTAATCTTATAACAACCTCTTCCTTCACAGCTTGAATGTAAACTTCTCTCCTTGTGGTCAATCTTTCTGCTTCAATGATGTTTACTTTCTCTTGAAGCTCTTTGATGTAAGAAATCCCATCTTCGGTCGATATAATCAGGTATTGATTATATTTTTCTCAACCTCTTTATTATTACCGGAAAATGTCCAAATTTTGTGAGTTCTATTGGTATTATGCGAGAAGTATTGATTATATTCACTTACAAGTATATTCTAAGTTCTAGCACATTAAATTTGCAGAATTTTGTATTCAAATCCTTGGTCAGTACTTGCTTTCCTGGATGTCATATACATGCTTGGTTCAACCACCAAGCATATGGATCAGTATTAAACGTGGAGTTTCCATGATATTGGAATGAAGGCCAAATGAATGGTGTAGTATCATTTAAGAATTATAAAGACCAAAACAACGGTCTCCAAGTGATATGCACATGTGAGTTCACTAACGTATCTTTGAGCCGGGAAAGCTTTATTATCGGTGGTTGGTCCAAACCAGGGGATGAGCCACATACGATTGAGTCGGACCATGTCTTTATTGGCTACACTCTCCACTTATTTTCTCCTTTTAATCTCTAGGCATTGTCGGTTCATGTATTTACATATACCTCTCCCTCTCTCTCGATAATTTTCTTCCAGATTGAGTTTTGTGTAACTTTTATTTTATTTTGTGTGTATGTAGGATCCAGTTTCCTGAGACTATATAACCGAGACGATGTTGATTTGTTGGGCACAGATGATGACGCGGCCAAATGAGGTGAGATTCATAATTCTATGTAAATAAATCTAAACCTTATTTGGATTCCAAAACCAAGAAAATTGTGTGTTCAGATCAAAAAAAAAGTTGTGTGGTTGTTGCAGGAGTTGAACGTTGGCTTATATATGATGTGGTCAATATCTTGGAGAGCATCGGGGATACACCCACTTTCTTCTGAAAAAAGTTAGCTCATTTCAGTCGCTCTGAGCTGATTCTATGTCTCACTTAGGTTGTGTCTAGAAAAGAGAAGAATCTTTATTCTTAGAAATGTTTTTTTTTTCAGATTCTTCGCTTTATATATCAACTCAAGGTACACGTTAAATAGCTCTCAATGTTTTTTTTTGTCTCAGTCTCTGGTTTTGGAGAGAATTTTTTTTGATCTTTACTTTTGTTTACAGGAAGAAGGTTTGAGAGAGGGTTTTGGCATCTTGAGTATGTGATGCAGTTCACACGGGGTATATAAAATATCATATTTTCCAGATTCTGTAATGCTGATTTTGGTTTTCAGTTGATCCTGTAAGTGATTATGTGAGGCACTAACAAGAGTCTTATGGGAAATGTATATCAGGTACAATATGCCCTTCACACAATTATGTATTCTCATGAAAATGCTCCGGAAAGCGGTCAGATGTACGAGCTTTGCATTGACCGTAGTATTCACCTCCGTGTCAATTAGATAGGGTTAGTTCTTCGTTTTCTTTTGTGCGTATTCACTTCATGATACTGAATCTTGATTTAAAATTCACAGATCAGATTTTCAGTTATATGTTTTCGCTTTGAAAGTACTTTCTGAGAGCTTTCCATATTTTGTAAATATTTTGTTTCTATTTATGCAAGTGGATTTAAAGCTTCCAGATGCAATAATTTTGTGCCCTCGGTGTGGATAAGTATATATATTCTTATTGCTCAAATATGCTAATGGTGTTGACTACCTGGTTTTGTTGAGTAGAAGATTTACTTATACAATTGTAATATGATTTCTGATCTAACGTGATGCTTTTTCTGTAACAAGTTGGCCTGTATAAAGTTTTAATATAAAGGACCATAGCTGAAATCGGGTGATGATTACTAAAAAAATTCCAACAATCAAATATGCGCCAACACAAATGCAGGTGACCAGAAATCACCACAAAAGCCAAACTATGAATATGCATTATAAGATTACTTCTCTTCACTACTATAAGATTACGAAATCTGTTGTTGTTTGTTATATGATTTGGAACATCTGTCAATGTCAGAACAAATTTTGTAACAAATAAAAGCTCATATGTTTCAGAAAAAAGACTATGCTTTTCCTAAACAAAAACAAAATAATAATACAATGCTACCACTGTGTCAGTGCAAACGATTCATCTCAAAAACAAACAAAATATATATAACCAACTTATATATATAGATATAATAAAATGAAATATAGAATAAAACAAAACAAAAACAAACAAAATAATAATACAATTCTATGCAAACGATTCATATCAGTCTAAAAGACTTTAAAATATCCAATAAATAAAATAACCCATATTAAAATTTCTGTTTCAGTGCATATATGAAAGACAGTTCATTAATATGTATATGATCAGACTTGAGTACAAATTTATGTGAAAACTACATTTTTTCCAATGGTATACACAAAATGTACATCACATTTTTGCATATTAGATCATCTCTTTCAAGAGGATTCGCGGCATGTCAAGCCTTGGTAAGATCGGTTCCGCCCAAAATGGGAATGGACTAAGGTTATGAACTATCATATTTTGTAAAAACTAAGTTTTCCAAGTTAGAAAAGCAAAATATGTTTTATATTTTTCTATCGATGCTAATAAACTTAAAAAATAAACTTTTATCGAAGACACAAAGATATATGTCTTCGATAAAAGTTTATTTTCTAAGATACCATGAACTTTTTTTAAAAAATTGTAAAGCAACATAAAAACTCCATGTTAACAACCAAACCATATATTTAGATTATATATCAAAATAACTAAATAATATTAGAAAACCGGCGCGTAGCGCCGGCAAGCCCCTAGTAACAATAGAATAAAGCGTTGAGAGGTTACCATGTGTTCTTATAATTTTTATTTTTTTCATTTTTATTGTTCATAATTTATTTTGACTGCTTATAATTTAATTTTTGATTTTAACTAAAATATTTAATATTCATCTTTAGAAAAAACGGTTTCGGTGAGCTAATGATCCAGTCAACCGGACCAAACATTAGTTTTACGTTATATATATGCAAACGCACAACATGCAAAAATCACATAAAGGTTTATTATAGATGAGAAAACTTGCCCCGAACCCTCAAACAATGGATCGACGTTCAGAGAATAAAGCTACAATTTATACCCCAAAAATTATAGTTTTTGTTCAAGCGATCAATAAAACACCTCTTAGAATCTCTATTCTTGCTTCTCTATTGTTTGTTGTTAGGTAGACATACAAATATCCCACTTGAAAATCTACTAATAGAATAGTACGTTTTTTCTCTAGTGGAGTCACCAATATTGACTAACGGACCCGGTCTGATTTTGGATTTGATTTTTAATAGACATGTGTAAGTTTATCTCCAACAATAAGTACCGAAACGAATCTGATCTGAAATTCAGAATTATCCAAACGGTACCAACTTTTTCATATCTGAATTATCCAATCTGAATGGCCAAGCACTGAACACTAGAAAAAATTATGAACTCAAATTTTTGCGTGGAAAAGTATGTAACAACATAGAAAATATACAACCACAAAAAGGTGTAACGCCAGCGTCAAAGGTGTCCCGCGGCCGCCAACACCAGTTCCCAAACAAGATGTGGATCCCAACAGACCGTAGCCGCCGCAGTCGTGACTGGAGCTCGCCGTCTCGCAAGTCCGAAGATCTATTTGCCTCTCATCAATCCACCGGTCATGAGCGTAGATCACGCTGGAGGTCGCAGGTCCCGGAGAACCGCCATCGCCAAGAAAAGATCCGACATTGACAAACTAAGATCTCACATCAATCGGGACAAACCCTAACACCCCGATGGCTAGCTAGCGGAGTCCAACGACATAACCGTCATCTTCTAACAGTGACAACCACCGCCGTAACGAGCCACCAGAGCGCCGAAGCTCTCATAGAGAACCGCCACACCAGAGTAAAAAGCTTGGCGCGTGTAACTTACTGCCTCTCAAAAGTGGACACTATGATTTGGCTTGTATATATCAAGAAACTTGAGTACAACGATCGCAAAAGATGTGAATCTCGGAAAAAGAGAGAACATGAAAGATGATTCTCTAGAAAAATCAAAGAAAGTGAAAAAAATAATGATCGCAATTGAGCAATTGAGAAAATTTGGAAGAAGAAAAACAGTAAAGAGAAGTGATTTTTTAGTTTTATTGTAATTATAGTGCCTCTTGACAACGAAGACCAAAACAATTTTTACATAGACACATGTTGGATTAATACATATCTTGATGTATGAGAAAAGAACAATAATTATTTATATTAGATAGCTAGAGTGACTGCATGTGTAGAAGCATAAGGGTATGTGAGGTATATTTGAAAGAGGAACAGTAGACATACCACATAGCTAATTAATCTTTATTTCGTGTATATGCAATGCAATTGCCCATGATTTAATAAACATTAAATTCTTTAGGACATTTAAACCATAAAAAGACAGTCCACCAAATAACCTAAATTTAGAGAAAATGCCAGTCCACTAAAATGTTTTGAAATAAAGCGATTGTGTCGTCTTGTAGGTTTCAAGAAACTAACCATCGCTGCCACACAAAAAAAAATTAGTTCATTTTGGGCGAAATCATAAAAATGTTTAATAGTTTTTTTAAAGAACCTTTAATTAAAAAACTTGCAATAGAACACATAAATGTTTAAATCTCTTAATTAAATCTCTTAACTCACATTTACTACTTAAAAATAGTCTTTAGGATAATGATGCCCTAAGATCAAGTACTTGAATTTTGTGAGCCAAGTTTACAAAAACATTAGATAAACTAGAGATTTTACCGTGCTACGCACGGTTTATTTGGTTATAATGTCGATGTTCAAAAAGATGTATATTTTAAAATTTTATACCTTCTAAAAATTCATTTAATTTTTGATTATAAATATATTTTTTTGATTAACTATTTTCATAATTTTAACCAACCAAAATTCAACGATCACAATTAGTCTATTTGAAGTTTACAATTTACAATTATTACCTAATAAAAATACACTGAAAATAAGTCATTCTGAAACAATTTAATTTAAACATCTTTATAATAGAGGGAGTATAACTTAAACATCAAATTTTAAATAAACTAATTTAATTTTTGTTATATTATATCGTTATTTGTTTTGATATGATATTTCAATTTTAAAATTTGTTTGGTTTTATTATTTTGCAAGTAATTATTTATTATAAAAATGTGAAATCTGTAGGAGATTTCAATATGAACGGTGTTGGTGTTTAGATACTACATAAAAGTACTTTGGATAGATTATGTGTACTGCACATATGCATATATATTTGTCATTGGTCATTTTTACAAAATATACAACTTTGCAATTTTGTTTGTATATTAGAGTAGAAACATATTTCCATTATTATTTTAGTGATGGAAATGATTGGTGATGCTCTAACATAAATTGACATTTATACAAACTTATTTGGTATACCATTATAAATAAAGATGAAAAATTCTAATGGTATATACATAATAAACTGGAGGTAACAAATTAAAAGATTTTTATAATGCAATTTTTAGATTTAAAAGTTTCTTTTCTATTCAATTTTTTTTTTCAAAATAATCGTTATTCATAATTATAATATTATATAAGTTTGTGAAATAATTTGTTTTTCATGGCAAGTAAAAGGCTAAAAGCTGATATTAAAATAAAAATTTAAATGATATTTTTAAAATAAAACATGATTTTGATTTTTTTTTTATTTTAGATGATTAATAATAATATATTAATAACTAAATATTTAATAAAAATTATTAATTTATTGATCTATGGTTTAACAACATTAGATCCAGTGATCTAGTGACTCTGGAAATAATCTGGTTCAGTGTTTATTTATTTAATTTTAGTTCAGAGGTGTTTATTGGTGTCATATAAACAACCAGCTTTTTATGTTCTTTTAAATTTTTAGCTTAATCTGAAAAATCCAGACTCTGTCAATAATTTGTTGCCCTTTTTATTTTGTGGTTATATAGAATTTGATTAATTTATAAAGAGTTCAGGTTACGGAGAGAATGAGGATCCCATAGATGAAATTTAAATCAAGGTGACATTACCCTTATCCTATACACAAAAATCTTTTCACCAAAATGGAAAGCCCGAAGGCATATATATGTTTGCAGATGTCCCTGATTATAAACATAGTGATATTTTTCCAGTTTCCTCCTAACACTGGCATATTTGCTATGACTATAAAGAAAAATAATGTGATTACAGGAATGATAAACAAAGCTTCAGTAAGTCTGCGAGAGTTAAGAAGAACTTCGTAAGTCATTTCTTACTACATCATGGCAATAGCTGGCTCTTGAAATAATCTTCTGGAAAAATTATCTTGCCTAGCAAAAAAAGATGAGTACAAAAGTTTGAGACCTAAAGTAAGAAAGCTACAAATGATCAAAAAATAGATCATATACCTCATTTGTTTCCTATGCTAGCTACTACAGATACAATATCTATGTAAATTCCTATTCCTTTTCGTCAAAACTACATTAGACAATATATAACTCTCCTCTGAAATTAATGCTATATATGAACAATATATATAGTCTCATCTATAAATGTCAAGCTCACATCATCCTCCCTGAATCTTCCAGCGCTACATATATGCTCAAATAGTTCACCTCCATTAGCATATTTCATTACAATAGCGATATTCATTGGTGTCCAAAACCACCTGAAAAAGTCAAGTGAGGTGTGTCTATTGTTTAATAATCTCTCTTGCCACGTTTTCAAATGTGGTTCTTTCATTGCCTTCCTCTTCTTCTTTCTTTGAGTTCATGGCCTGAGAAATGGATTGACCATGTATACAGCGAAGCTCCATAGAAAAAGGAAACACTGAGACAACCCTGTTGAGTTATAAGATTGTGAGTATCAAATCAAATGACAGACCAATATAAGCAATCTCAAAAACCATTTAGAAAATAAACATGTCCTAAGTTCAAGCATTGAGATTGAAACCAAGATATTAATAAACACATTTTAAGAGATCTTATGGGTGGTGTAAACGTAAGTGTTTGGGAAGGAGAAAGTACAAAGCTGTCTGGTGCGATCAGACAGCCTGTCTCATCACAGAGGTCATGAATGTCGGTACATGAAATCCAAAGTATGAAACCTTTATTACTACTCTTCCTCCAAAGATGTCTTCGCCTTGTACACAAGATTTTATCAAGAAAAGTCCACACTTAATTCTACGTGTTGAACAACAGAGTAGAAACTTTATGGAAAAAAAAGAACATGGATGATACAATATTAAAATGAAATATAGTATGAGAATTATAAAAGTATGATTCCAGTCAAATTTAAATATATCATCAAGTGTCATTAAACTTGTACAAAGAGAGGATAGCAAAACCATACCCCTTTTGGAAATAGACTTTTGCCAATGTCAAAAGGAAGTAATCTTTGAAAAGCATCTTGATTCTCAGTTTTTACGCTCCGAGTAACAGCTTGCTCATAGATAATCCTTAAGAGGAGAAATCTACAAAATTGATCGATCCAAATCATCTATGCAGCAGAACAAACAAATACAGCAAGAGCTTCATAGTAAGATCTGAAGTTATCTTGAAAGCCTTGTTCAAGACGATCCAAACTATAAATATATATATATATATATATATATATATATATATATATATATTTTAAATTCTTGAAACGTTTTGCCTCAAGATCTATTAAGGGTTCTGTAAGAAGACATATACTTACATGTGTTGGTCGATTCATGTGTGATTCAATATTGATCCTACAGTGAACCTGAAAACAGAGCAATGAAAGAAGAGCGTAAGAGATTATATAATGTAACTTCTAACTGATTGATGATATGATGGAGTATTACGTAAGGCATCACCAGCATTAGGAGTCGTAGGTTCTTGAGGTGCTTGTGATGTTACAGCATCATCATCTCTTTGGATATTACATAGACGTTGTTGCTCTTTCTCTCTTCTATCCCTGAACCACATTGGTATAAGTTTGTGGCTGTCTATTCTTGAAGCTTCATGTATCTTCCGATAAGTCTCGCAAGACTGATAGTAGGACCTGAAACATTCTGTGTACATTGCTTAACAAAGATCCCAAACTACAAAATAAAAATTTATAATCACTGAAACCACCAGTTCAAGTGGTCAAGAGACATATCTGTATAGTAATACAAAACAAAGAAGAAGAAAAACTGACACAATTTATCAGGTCTTGTAAGCTTCAGAGAGCTTCAGAGATATAGACCAAAATTAAGTATGTAATCCCATGTCTTAATGAGAAGAGAAAAGTTACATGCAATTGATGGGAAAATCCAAAAATATAAACTTGACACACAATATTTACATATATATATATATAGAGAGCCAATAAGAGAAACTTACCTGCAAGAGTCAGCTCCAGATTTTATTCACAAACAATGGAGGAAGACTTGTGAATTTGGTAAAAAAGAATCTGAAAGAGCAAAGCGAGAAGACACATCAAAAAATTTCAATCTAAACCAGTTCTGACAGGTTCTGTCCACAGTAACAGCATGCCTTAAGCTGACAATAGATCACTACAGCTATTGTAATCTTTCCTCAGAAACTTCGATAAAAGAGAGAAGCAAGAAAGTAAAAGCATGTAGAAAGGCGATTCACCAAGCCATGAGAGACATCGTTGAAGAACACAGCCATTAGCGCCTTGCTGGTGGATTACGCTTTGGTTTCCATTGCTTGATGTGATTACTTATTTATTTGGTGAATATTGCAAAGTGAGCAGAAGCGAGATATGGGTTTGAGCCAGAGGAGTGGAAGACGAAATAATAGATGAGAATTGGAGAATTTAGAAACGCATTAGTTTCTCTGATGCGGAGGAAGAAGGTGAAGACGATGAGACAGGTAGGGTTTCTACAAAACTGGCGTGACCTGGCACCATACTGCTTTTTAATTGGTCGATTTAATTTAATACGTGGCAGCTCTCTCCGTTGAGCTTATTGTGCTTTTAGTATTGTGATATTGAGTCTTATATGCTGAATAATTTGTTCATATTAAACGTTCATTAAGTCCAATTTAAATTTTCAAAAATTAATAATAATTATTTTCTCAAAATAAACATGTTTAAGATAGACATTGGTAATCCAAATCATTAAAACAATTATTAAATAATTTTTTTTTAACTACCTATTAAATAATGTTAAAAGAATATTATAAAAAACTGAAGTACAATTTTTAAAGTATAAAATGAAATATATAAATATAGACAATCCCGTCCTTTTAAAATATTTTTTGTTAATCAATATAAAGAATTTAACATGTCTTTTAAATAATTTAAATATAAATAAAAAGAATAAAAATTTTAAAAAATTCTATTGTTAGAAATTATCATGTATTTATAAAATATTTTTTTTATTATTTTGCAATAAACACACAATAAATATTTATAAAACTAAATATTGAGTTTAGACTATGATATAAATACCTATATTGTACGAGGCAGCAGAGCATGATCCGAAGCGATGTCAGTTCACTAGGACGGTATTGAGTAAGCGAGAAACACATTTTGATTTTGAAATAGACAATCAATATCATGAATACATTGTAATACTGAAAGTATTCAGGTAATTAGATATTACTATCTCCTTTAAACTATAACAAAAATATTAAATCTCGCGCTTTTAAAGCGCATATCAAAATCTAATTTCACATTTAAATCAAATATTTTGCTGATCTTCAAATAAATTTTGATACTGTTTTATTTTCAGTTGTAGTTAAGTCTGAATTTTTAATTTACAAATAATGATTCTTTATAAAACATGCTCATGTATGATATGATTCTAAATCTTATAAATAACAATATAATAAAGTGTTGAGAGATTACCATATGTTTTTATAATTTTAATTGTTTTCATTTTATTGGTCATAATTTATTTTTATCTATTTTGAATGTTTATAATTTAATTTTTGTTTTTAATTAAAATATTTAATATTCATCTTCTTTAGAAAGGTTTTGGCGAGATTACAATTATCCAGTTAACCGGAAAAAATAGTCTTAGGCTCCGAATGGTAACATCAGGTTGAACGGTGTGGGATAAGCAGATTAGATATTGTGTACAATTTATCTGCGGTACAGTTTAACTTTGGTATGTATAAGAAAAACACATATTGCGGAACAATTGTGGTTTATCTAAAATAAATAATTCAAAACAAAATATAAATGGTGACACATATAATGAACAGTATAACTACTGGATACATATAATATATTTCTATTTTACAAATAAAAAATCAGTAATACTAAGTTTGGAAATATTATATATATCAAATATGAAATTTAATATGCTTTTACTGAGATTTTATAGCTAACATCTTATTTTATTTTAAAATTTATAATTGCGGTAATTATCTTGAAAATTTAAATTGTTGAAAATGATATTTTATAATAATGATTTAATGTATATTTAATATATGTGAAAAAATTAAATATATATCTTTAAAGAGAGAACGTAGTATATTATAAGGATTCTTGTCTTTAAAATCAGATAACATATTATAATGTGAGGCAAGTAAAAAGAATAACAAAAAATATCATAAATTAAGTTTAGTTTATAAGTCAATCATATTATAATTAGTATTTAATCAAATTTTGTAAGACATTATTCGTAAAACGAGTATGTAAATAATAGAAAATATATAGATTTTTTGTCAAGAAAATATATACATTTAAATATATTCTGTAAAATTATACTAATTTTCTTTAGAAATAGGATATAGTATAATAAAACAAGGTAATAACAGAAGAAAAAAAACTCCATTTGTTCCATATTATTTGATGTTTTACTCCAACGCACATATATTAAAAACATATATATATTTTATTAAAAGTATCATTGAGTTACAATTTAAAACTAATTTATTTAATTATAAATAGAAATAACAGAAATTCAAGTGGTTACACAGTTTTTTGTTTTTGTTTTTTTTTTTTTGGTTACACAGTTTTTGATAAAGCTAAAATTACATAAATTTGTGCAAACATTATAGATTATGAAACAATAAAATTTCTCTAAAACATCAAATATATTTAAACAGAGAGAGTACTAAAGAATGATGTAACCGCACCTTTTCTTCTTTTTTCTTATTTTCAGTTGCAGTCTACCAAAAAGCTGTTTGTATTAATACTTTTTTATTTTAAATAAAGAAGAATACTAAAAATTGCTTGAATGGTAACCAAATGGCGTTTTATACCTTGTCCAGTGGGGACAGCACTAAACATTCAAAGCATAAATTGTTAGGACATTTGAACCATAAAAATGACAGTCCACCAAGTAACGTAAATATAGAGAAAATGCCAGTCCACTAAAATGTTTTCAAATAAAGCGATTGCGTCGTCTTGTAGTTTTCAAGAAACTTCATCGTTTCCACAAAAAAAGATTAGTTTCATTTTGGTCGAAAGGCTTCATTTTTCACTTGTAAGGAAAAATATCTTCCGTTTTTAATTTTTAAAGAAAATAATAAAAAAATCACAACATAAGTAACATACGCAACCGATGACGTCAGAAGAATCCATGATAGGCCTGTCATTTGTAGTGTAGTACAAATATGTGAACCTAAAAAAGAAGTAAATCCAATTACTTTCTCGTCGGATATGTCCATTCAGAAATCATAATCTATACTATAATTTAATAAGTGAATTTGCTTACTTCTCATATTTTCCATAATTTCAGTTAATTTGATTATTTATCATATTTTTTTATAATTTTAGGATAAATCATTAGTTTAACTAATATTATTATTTATTTGATATATATATATATTTATCATGATATCTAAAATAATTAATAACCATTACACTATTCTATTGATATATATATATACTATTATTAAAAAAAATAGTTTTTAATATATAACTATCATGATATTTATCACATTTATTTAATAAATTGATAATATCTTCATTACTTTTATCTTATATTTAGTTTATAATTTTAGTGACTAAAATTATAGTCAGTTTCTCTGATTTTTATTTGAAATATTGATCAAATACATATTATTATAAAATATATATATATGAATATAATAATTTATCTGAATAAATCGGGTTTTTCTGGTTTATTCGATTTGATCGCTTAATATACAGAATCATATCCATATATTGTGGTTTGGTTTTAAATGTTTCGGTTTTACTGGACTGAACATCATAGACTATCGTTATTTTGTTAATGTGTTATATTTGTGATTTTTATAATCTTTTTACTGTCACATGATTCCTTTTCAGCCAAAATACAATGTGTGTTTAATTTCAAATACAAATTTCCTAATTTAATTATTACTATTAGAAAAGATTTTGATTCAAAATCTACATTACATAAATAAAAATAAAATTTTGAAACAAAAGAACATAATTTAATACATTGATTACTAATATGAATATTGAAATTTTATAATTTATAATAATTTGAAATTTGTATCTAATTTAATAATTATATTTTGTTAAAAAGAAATATTAGAGTTAACAAAATATTAGGTATATATATATATTAATCCGCACATGGTGCACGTCAACTTGTTTTCTATTAGAAATATCTCTTTCCACGTAAGATGATACGAAGACCGCACAAAAAGAGATAATCACATTTTTATTCAATTATAAAAGCAATTTATGTATGAACACGTTCTAATTAAAAAAAAGGTTACACGTAGGTTGACTATTTGACCAACAAAAACTTGTTTACATACAATATTTGGCCACACACGTGTCTACAACGCTATATATACGAACGGAGAAAGAGAAATAAGAAGAAGAAAGAAAAAAAAATGGAGATATGGTTACTAGTCATCGTGGTTTCTCTGAGCGTATCTCTTCTTCTCCATCTCCTCCTCCATCGCCTACGTAACTCATCCTCTCTTCCGCTACCTCCTGACCCCAACTTCTTCCCCTTTATCGGAACCATCTGGTGGCTCCGACAAGGCTTAGGTGGTCTCAACACCTACCTCCGCTCCGTCCACCACCGTCTCGGCCCAATCATCACCCTCCGCATCACTTCCCGTCCCGCCATATTCGTCGCCGATCGCTCCCTCGCTCACCAAGCTCTCGTGTTAAACGGCGCCGTTTTCGCGGATCGTCCACCCGCGGCTCCCATCAGCAAAATCGTGTCCAGCAACCAGCACAACATCAGCTCCGGGTCTTACGGGGCCACGTGGCGTCTTCTTAGAAGAAACCTGACTTCCGAGATTCTCCACCCTTCCCGCGTGAGGTCTTACTCCCACGCTCGCCGCTGGGTTCTCGATATCCTCTTCGATCGGTTTCGCAGGCATGGGAGCGAAGGAGAAGCCATCGTTGTCGTCGATCATCTTCACTACGCGATGTTCGCGCTTCTGGTTCTTATGTGTTTTGGGGATAAGCTTGATGAGAAGCAGATCAAAGAGGTGGAGTTTGTTCAGAGGAGACAGCTTCTTAGCTTTTCGAGGTTTAATATCCTTAACCTCTGGCCTACGCTAACCAGATTGATATTCCGAAGTCGATGGGAAGAGTTTCACCAGATGCGGAGAGAGCAAGGAGATGTGTTGCTTCCTCTGATTCGTGCTCGTAGAAAGATCGTTGAATCGAGGATGAAGAATAACAAAGACTACGTGCAGTCGTATGTGGACACTCTGCTGGATCTTGAGCTTCCGGAAGAGAAGAGAAAGCTAAACGAAGAAGAGATCGTGAGCTTATGCTCCGAGTTTCTCAACGGTGGGACCGACACGACAGCTACGGCGTTGCAGTGGATCATGGCGAATTTGGTGAAAAAACCGGAGATCCAAGAGAGACTGTACGAGGAGATCAAAAGCGTGGTTGCGGGAGAAGAAGGGAAGGAGATTGAGGAAGAAGAGGCACACAAGATGCCCTACCTCAAGGCCGTGGTGTTGGAGGGTCTCCGGAGGCATCCTCCTGGACATTTCGTGCTACCCCACAGCGTCACTGAGGACACTGTGCTGGGAGGGTACAAGGTACCCAAGAGAGGGACTGTTAACTTCATGGTGGCAGAGATTGGGAGAGATCCGGCCGTTTGGGATGACCCAATGGAGTTCAAGCCTGAGAGGTTCATCGGAGAAGAAGAACCCGTTGATATAACCGGAAGTCGGGGGATAAAGATGATGCCGTTTGGAGCGGGGAGGAGAATCTGTCCAGGGATAGGGCTGGCTATGCTGCACTTGGAGTACTATGTGGCCAATATGGTGAAGGAGTTTGAGTGGAAGGAAGTCAAAGGTTATGAAGTTGACTTGACCGAGAAGCTCGAGTTCACTGTCGTTATGAAGCATCCGCTTAAGGCTCGTGCTGTGCCCAGGAGAAGTTAATCATGTTCGATTCTCTTCTTTGGTTTAGTTTAATCTTCTCAAGATGTGATCATATGACGCAATGTGTACTTTGTTTGCTGGAGTAGATGATAAATAATAAAAAGCTTTTATTTTCCTCTGCGCATCCATAACGTAAAAGTTCACTGCAACGAATTCCTACAGTGTTTTGTTTGTATGGTGGGTCTAGAATAGTGGGATTTTTTATTATTCAAAATTCTTATTTGTCTTTCATATTTGAATTATCATAAAAATATTTATTAATCAAAAATGATCCAAACTTATGCACATTTAAAATTTCTTGTTTACGTTTTTATTTATTTCAGAGTATCACTTGTTGTTAATTATTTTCAGCATTTAAATAACGTGTTTGTCTATTCTAACATCTCTTTTGGTTTAATAAAAGTGTCTATAAGATTGAGGGTGTTTACATTTTTACTATTTACCATGCGATATGTGCATATCCATTTATTTAATTATCACAAAAAAACTCTCAACAAATACGTGATTGAAAATTTTCCAAACTCACGATTAAACCAAATGTACATATATATATTAACTTTCGTGTTGTCAATAAAAGTTTTCAATACACAGCATGTTAATCATTTATATTTTTTCAATATGAATCAATATTAATCCTTAATCGAACCGGATTTTCTGGCCTCGGTTTAATTGTTGGCGTAAGGATGGAAAAAAAAGAGTGGAATATAAATAGGACTCTCAAATTCTGCTTAGGGTTTTGTTGTTTTTTTCTCTATCGCTCACACTCCAAGTTTCCGCCGCAGAGACACAGCCATGGCTACTACCATTTCTCCTTCCGATCGTATCCTTCACGCACGTCCTTTTCCTTTTAACCTGATCGTAGCTTGTCACTGTCATAGTTCCGCTTGATTTTATTGGAAATTTCATTTCTGTGTTGGGTTTTGCTAGGGTTTAGACATTAGCTCTCTTTGTTTCGCTGTGATTTCTTGTTGTTCTAGGTTAGATCTGTTGTATTTTTTTACTGTTGAAAGCTGCAAATATTGTTATTCCTTCATTATCTCTAGAAGCTGCAGATTTGCTGCACAATCTCTCCCTTGATGCGGAAACCATGGTCAAAGTCCCTGACACTGGGAATAAGGTATCTCTCTCTCAAGCTACTGTCTTCTCTTTTAGAGACAAGTGGTAATCCCTTCATTTTGCAGGATGTGTATGGCGGAACTAAGACTGGCAAGACTAATCTTTTACCCAACAATGTTAGAGCTGTGACTGGATTGAACCAAAAGAAACTTGCTTTCAATCAAAAGGGCTCCTATGGTACCTACCCTACTGGCTATTATACTCCACCCTATCAGTACCCGAGATACGGTTATGACATGAACTATGCTTCCGGAAAGACCAACATCTCTCTTCAGTATCCCCACCTGGTATGTTCAATAATTGTCCATCATAATAATAATAATAACAACAACTTTGTATTGAGTTCTGTTTGGTTTTATGGCAGAGTACATATCAGGGACGATCAGGAAGCTATGGTCAGTCCTTCGGATACAACATGGACAGCATGTACTCAATGTATGGGCCTTACATGAGTGGCTATGGATATGATTCTTATGGTTACGGCGCTTACAAGCAAACTCCAAGTTGGTACAAGACAATGGCTTACGGGTTTTCTGGGTATGGCAAAGAGAACTTTGCTGGGTTAGACGAGCTGAATAGAGGGCCAAGAGCCAAGGGCTTCAAGATTGGCCAAGAAAGTTCCCAGCCAGAAACTCTGAAAGAGCAGGAAATCGAGAAGAAGACGAGTGAAGATGTTTCTCTTCCAGATTCCAAGGACTACAACAAGGAAGATTTCTCTGAAACCTACTCCAATGCGAAACTGTTTGTAATCAAATCATACAGTGAAGATGATATTCACAAAAGCATCAAATACAATGTGTGGTCCAGCACCCCCAATGGCAACAAGAAGCTTGATGCTGCATATAATGAGGCCAAAGAGAAGTCAAATGGGTCCTGTCCTGTTTTTCTAATGTTCTCTGTAAGTGAATCTTAAATTTTATAAAGACTCCATTGACTTTTGGATTTTTTTTATTCCAATCTGTCTAAAGAAGAATTCTGAATGTTTGTTTAAATTTTTACAGGTAAACACAAGTGGACAATTCGTTGGTTTAGCTGAGATGGTAGGACCAGTAGATTTTAACCAGACAGTGGAGTACTGGCAGCAGGACAAGTGGATTGGTTGCTTCCCTGTTAAGTGGCACATTGTCAAAGACATCCCAAATAGTTCCTTGAGGCATATAACTCTGGAGAACAATGAGAACAAGCCAGTTACAAATAGCCGAGACACACAGGAGGTCAGAGTGTGGTTCTTACTTCTCTCTGGTCATGTTGAAGGTTAAAAAAAAACTAAAATTGTTTGTGTGGATTAATCTGCAGGTAAACCTAGAGCAATGCATGAAAGTCATCAAGATTTTCAAGGAACATGCAAGCAAGACATGCATACTGGATGATTTTGTATTCTATGAGAGTCGTGAAAAGATAATCAAAGAAGGCAAAAAGAAGCAGCAGCAATATAAAAAAAAGGTAATGTAAAATTTTAAAAGAAAACAAAAAACAGCCCTTATTGTGTGTCTAATTCTAACAGATAGAGATTGTTATGTTTTCAGCAAGCTTTAGCTGCCATTGACAAAAAGGCCACTCCCAAAGACGAAACCAAAGAGACAAGTACAGCCCCACAAGTTGCCAGCGAGATATCACAAAACGGTGTTGCTGAAGTAGCTAGCGCTTGCTGAATGCAGCAGTAACTTCAGCTTACTTACGTTTGGGCGGGTTTTTTTTGTCAGTTTTCGCTACCAAATTTGCTCAATCTTTCTTAGTGTATGAGTTTGCGCCAGTTTTCTTTTTCTTGTTCCTAAAGATCGGTTTAATGTTGTTGGTTTTGGTGCTAGTAGAAGATATAAGTTTCTATCAAACTTTTTATTTATTTATTGCGTAGATGTATCATTGGGTTCTACTATCACTGTCATGTTTCATTCAAGATCCATAACGTTTAGCTTTTTAACATTAAAACATACCTAACCAGGCAAACACATTAAGAGAAAATGCAATCATAAAAGTCGAGATTTATTATCAGCAAAGATAGGAACTTGCATCCAAGAGTAAAATGTGCAGGGAAAGGAGGTAAGAAGCAAATCAAATGAAGACCTCATTTCTTATCAGCAGAAATGGTCTCAAGTTCCTTCCTTAGCTGATGCGAGAAGTCGTCACTGACATCATCATCGTCCCAGTCATCTTCCCATTGCAGACCAACTTCCTTCACTTGCTCCTCGTTCTCCACCCAATCTTCTCAAGAAACCAAACAAGAGGTCAGATACGAATCAGATTCTCTCTTTTATTTCTCCAACCAAAGAACATTACAACTACCAGACTCAGTCAGTCTCTTAATAGATCCACCACTACAAAATTTCAATCTTGGCTTTGCAAATCGGAATCCGAATCTTTTTTATTATCACCAAAAGCATACGATGAATAAAAAAAAAAAAAAAACGAAATAGAAATCCACCTTGGTTGATTTCAAACTCCTCGAACTCATCATCGTCCTCGAACAGATCCATCTTTACTTCTTCTGTCGTCGCCTTCTGCTCTGCCGCCATACGTACAGATCGAAAATTGTTACTTTTAACCGACGTTGGAAGGATAATCTCTCGTGCAAGCAAGGAGCCCTAACTTCTCTTATCAGCGAAACAGATTTTATTGCTCCATTGTCGAAATCGACCGACATTCGTAGGTCTGGGCTTTAAGTGGTAGGCCCACTAAGTAATGGGTCTTCAAGCTTGAACTCGATGGCAAGATATTATCTAATAAAAAATTCCGTATAATTTTGAACTTTTTATGAAATACCAGGTTTTCGTACTACGCGCGGAAATAATAACTTAATTTATTTTTTAAAATAATATAGATTGTCAATACATAATTAGTTTACGATATTTTTTTATAAAAATATAGGTTAAATAAAGTGCCTTCTTTTTATATTTATGTATGATTATAAGAATATATTTTGTTAAATTTTTACCTAATTATTGTAAAAAATGCTGAACATTAGATATTTTACTGAATATTGGTTTAGCAACTCAAGATTTACAAAACAAAATGGAACAATGTAGACAAAATTGACTAACAGCTGGAAAGTAGCAAAATTAACCTATCCATCACATAAGTATATAAGAGAGGGTTGGAAAGATTTTGGATAAGACACAATTGTGTTCCTATAAGCCTATGTTTTACAACTCGACAAATTTTGTTAAATAGATGACCATTGGTGAAGATGCACTGTGGACTTCACTTGGGCTTTACCATTTATATTTGAATGTGCCTCACTGACATCTCCCTTCAAACTTGGGGTGGGACTAGCTCTTGCACCAAATTTACCTCTAAGATGAACAAAGGCTTTTCGAAAAAAAGATTAAGTAAAAATGTCAGCCACTTCAAGCCAGTTTTGTCGAGTCTCAATTACTCCCAACGCAATCTGCTCTCTTATATAATGTCAGTTTGTATCAAAATGTTTTGATCTATTATGCAAAGCCGGATTTGTACTTAAGTACAGTGGAGAGAGATTGTCACAAAGAAGTAGTGTATATCTTGAGAAATATTTAAGTCAAAGAGAAGGTGAAATATCCATGTTATTTTTTGAGCTGTTGACGCTAATGCCCGGTACTCCGCTTCAGTTGATGAACGAGAGACTGTCTCTTGCCTTTTGGTCGTCCAGGAAATCAAGTTGGAGCCATGAAATGTACATAATCCACAAAATCAGCCATTGTGGGAGCATGCATCGTTTGCCAGACCAGATTCACAGCATATTGTATGTCTGGCCTAGCTATAGCATAGTACTTAAGCTTCTCGGCAAGACTTCTGAAGTATGTTGGCTCTAGAATCAAGACTTTCTACATGTTGAGTGTTGAATCCTAAATCCAGTAACAGGGGATTTATAGACTAAACAAGATATAAGTATGATTAATGGGGCCAAAGGTTTCGTTTAATGAAGTGTTTACAAAAAGCCGAAGCGAAAAATAAAAGAAGAACTCGTAGTCGTAAAGACGAACTCGGAATTCTCTCTACTTTTATCTCTCTAGTCTTTCTCTCTCTATTTCGCTGTCCCCTCTTCATTCAATTTTCTTCTGTATTTATACCCGTTTGGATGCGTCTTCTCCGCTTCGTACTGGTTGTGTGTCAGGTAGTTGGTTCAGCACTCATCATTACCCTATCGCTTGCTTAGGTGTTCTGTCTACAATTGGCGGTTGGTGCAGGCTATACGCCTTAGGCTCCTGTTCTTTGCGTGCGCCGCGGATGTTCTTCCTTCGACGTGGGCCGTTTCTGAGCTTGTCCTTTGATGTCCAACTCGCGAATGGACCGACGGCCCATCCTCCAACATTGAGGCAATGGAGTAGGCATAGGATTGCAGTCAGCTATTGAAGCTACATGTAAAATCTTTTTTATATATGCATGTTGATGAAGAAATATACTCTCTGAGTGAATTTCCATTTCTATGCACAGAAAGTATTTGGGCATTCCCATATCTTTCATAGAGAAATACTGAGATAAAGAATGCACTAGAGCTTGAAGGAGATCCATTCACTTCCGGGTAGTAAGATATAATCTACATACAGTAGGAACACCATAATCTTGTTGTCTATGTTGTTTGTGAATAGTGAAGGATCTGATTTACTATCAAACCATGCTTTTGGAGCTTGTTTGAGACCATACATCGCTTTAGTGAGTCTGCATACATGGTGAGGTCTTTCCTGATCAAAAAACCTTGCAGGTTGATACATGTAAACTAGTTCCTGCAGCTCACTGTGTAGGAAAGAACTTGATACATCTAATTGTTTTATCTTCCAAACTTTTGTTGTAGCAATGTTCAGCATTAATCTGATGGTTGCAGTCATTACAACCGGACTAAATGTCTCCAGATAATCAAGTCCCTCTTCTTGTTCAAATCATTTTGCAACCAGAAGAGATCTCAATTTCCTTACAGTCCCATATGGATTCCACTTCACCGCGTGCACCCATCTGCTTCTGAGAATATTTATATCGTCTGTAACAGGTACCATAGTCCATGTATTTAACATAGTCCCGCCATCGTTGCCCGACTCGCGCCTAGCACAATTTCAAACATGGGTTACATGCGTAGACATTATAATAAAAGTCTAATTTATTATCTTGCTTCCTTGTTTCAGAGTGCAAATTTATGTTTTGTAGTAAAGTTGTAACTAAATTTATAAGAGAACCGATTTATGTAATTAAGTTGAAATATTAATTTGATCTAAATTATTTGGTTTAATTTTTTCTTATAGTTGATATGTTTCATAAATAATTTTGGTAATATATCATTCATATAATATGTGGGTACAAAATTATAGTAACTACATATTAGCATTAACTTAACTATTATTACTGGAATATACAATCATATTTTTATTGAACTAGCCTACCTATGTTTAGTGATAATTAGTGAAATATTTTATTGAATGTACCTTTTTTTAGTGATAGCTTTTTAGTTTCATGAAATCTACAAATATTTTGGACTATGTTAAAGACAACAACTATTGGATGTAAAATGATCAAAAAGTGTTCATAAATTAAAAATATACATCTAATTATGCAATTTAATTTGTGTTTTTATTCAATTGTTTTTCTTTGGTTTAGTTTTTTTTTTTAATTTGGTTTGGTTTAAGTTTTTGGTGAACGTTTTAAACTATTAAAACCAAGCCAAATTTGTGTTTATGTGGATTCGGATTTCGATCTTTCTAATTAGGGGATAATAGGTTTTAGATACTTAAATTATGTGCAATTGTGACAGGATGAAAGTTTGTGTGATTTTAGTGTCTTAAGCCTAATATCCTAAATGGGCCGGTCAAGTTTGTCTGCGGTTATCAACGAGCTAGACTCGTGTTGGGCTTCTTGACTATTGGGCACAGCCAAGCCAGGTTGAGATTTTGTTACAGTTGTAACAAACTGAACAACAGAGAGAACGAAGAGATACAGAGGTGCGATCAAGTCTTCCTCTTCTTCAGGATCAAGCTGAGTCGCCGTCGTCGCGAGGAACCTTACTTGACCTGAGCATGATCGTCTTCACGTTCTGGTATTACACTGATACCTGAAACGTAGATAGAAGAAGAGATTAGACGATCGTATTGTACTAAGAGGATTGACTATATTGTAATCCCTATCGGAGGAGTTTTCCAATAAAGAGCTTAGTGCAATTAGGGAGCAAAAGACTCCCCCCAGATGTAGAGACGAGGTTCTCGAAATGGGAAAACAAATTCTGGTGTCTTGAGTACTTTCTTTAGTTCGATTCAATCGTGTACGAATTAGAACTCAAACGTAACAGTTTGTGTACATTTGTTAATATATGATAGTTCTGGTGTGGTAATAGCTCGTTAACACAACATTTTTAGCATGGACACACACTCTTTGTAAATGATGAAGATCAATCTGATGACGAATCTGATATACTTCTGTCTTTCTATCAATCGTGGGCTTTTGATGACAAAAGTTTATAGACTCATTTTACACCAAAAAAGTTTATAGACTCATATGTTTGGTTCACCAGCTGACATGCAAAACATTGCGACTCTACTTGTAAGTGTCTGCATAATAGATGTAAAAGCTGATATACCCATTTCGACTATCTCCATGTGTTTATATTGTACACGGAAATAACCCTAGACAAGGCAGACACGACCACATGTCCGAACCACACGGATATGAGACAACGGCAAGTGATGATGCCAAACTTAATGACACCTTTCTACTTGTATATTTATCTAAAATAGACAACATAGCCATGAACTGATTGGAGATATAAATTTTTGGGAGCTTCAGCCACATAGAACTGATAGCTGGATTTGGAAGAGTTTGTGTAATCTGAGACATCTTGCTCGCCCCATGCTAGTGTGTGAGGTTGGTAACGGTAGAAGTGCAAGTTTCTGGCACGACAATTGGACATCTCTAGGTCCACTGATTGATATCACAGGACCGAGAGGACCAGCGGTTACGGGACTATCTGAGAATGAAGTTGTGGCGGGGGCAATTAGTAATGGGGCCTGGTGGATTAGTAGAAGCCGTAGCAGGAACAGGTTCATATCATTGTTGAGGGAATGTCTTCCGGAAGTGGCTCCTATTTTATCGTCAGAGGTGGACGATATTTATTTGTGGAAACCGGGAAATAATGCAGCGTCGAGTTCTTTTTCAACAGCTAATACATGGGAAGCCCTTCGAACGCAAGGAGAGACAGTGTTTTGGCACAGACAAGTGTGGTTCCAAGGGAGAATTCCAAAGCATGCTTTCATTACTTGGGTGACGGCTAGAGACAGATTGGGCACTCGGAACAGAATGAGAAGGTGGGGGCTTCAGGTACCTGCGGGTTGCATCCTTTGTAACGCTGCGGATGAGTCAAGGCAACACCTGTTTTTTGACTGCTGCTTCAGTGCAGAGGTGTGGTCGTTCTTCTGCGCTAGGCTCTCAATTACTCCTTTTGTGATATTTGAGGATGGGTTAAGATGGTTGAGTAACCCTTCCTCGGATGAGTTTTTGAAGTTGATCATCAAGCTTGTATATCAAGCAGCGATATATAGTATTTGGAAAGAAAGAAATGCTAGAGTGCATAACCAAAGTTTCAGACCAGCTCGGATTTTGATTGCTGAGATCAAGCAAGTAGTTCTAGCGCGTTTGGACCCCTTGTCAAGAGCTCATAACTCTCGCAGAACAGATACAACTTTGCTTGGGACTTGGTTTGGTAGATTTTGAAGTTTGTGGAAGGGTAGAAGAGTAGATGGATTTCCTTTTTGGAGAAAGCTAGGAGATAGCTAGGAAATAGGCGACAGAAGTTTGCAGAAGAAAGTACAGGTTTGGATTCAGTCTTTATTTTTTGATGGCCCGGTTGTGGGTTTTTTTTCCTGCAGTAGTAGAGTTGTAATCTCTGATTAAATAAATAAAGGAATTTAAAAAAAAAAAAAAAAAAAAAAACATAGCCATGAACGAACATTAATGACGTCAAGGGATTTCATGCATCCACATTTCTCACGTGACTCTTATTCAATCTCCTATATCATAGATAGGAATCAATTCGCTGAAAAAGTACTTAAACGACAATTTTATTGTTTAGATTAAACTTAGAGAGGCTTCTGGCAAGTGATGATGCCAAACTTAATGACACCTTTCTTGTACCCTTCAATCATCAATGGCATTGTCAATGCTCCTTTTATACTCTTCATACCTGTATGTTTCTAATCTTATAAACATTTGGAATCATGAATGTAAACAACATTGCGGAAACATACCACTACGAAGCAGAGACACAAGGCCCTTCCACGTTAATGCGGTTCGTATAACCGCCGGCCAGAAAGGAGCTACGTTCTCTGACCAATCTGCATACTTAATATCCTACAAACACACATATATTTGAGACAATACTTACTGATTTTAGCATCGGAGCGTGAGAAATATAATAACCTGGAGCGAGAGGGATTGAAGCAACTCGACATAATCAGTGGTGGAGCACCAGGCCGGGAGATAAAATGTTTTGCAGATTCTGTCCAAGAGGTTCTGCTCCCATGGCTGCAAAGATTCTTCCCCTTGAGATAGATTTCTGTGGCACCATGTCACTATTATTATCCTTCCTCCTGGAGCCGTCACACGTACCAATTCCTTCACGAACTACACTCATTTCGCACACACAGTAAATATGCTTCCACAAGGAAGACTGAATGAGTTTCTAAAATACCACACTAAGATTCTGTTTTCGAACAGATACTACAATTTTCTTTTTGTAAACTCTGCCTAAAATTTTTTAGACAAAAGAAACCATGACATAACTAAATAGAAAACGTGTTGTTATATAAATTTGACAAAATTTTACCCTCACATCCTTCTTTTGTTTATTTTAAAATTATTGGACATCATTGACATGAAAAGATAGATATTGTCTAGTAAATCTAGTATAAAAGTTATGCTGAGCTAGTATACCTTGGCCTTGTCAGGCATATGCTCACCGCTTTCCATTGACCAAACAAGATCGGATATACCATCTTCAAATGGTTGGTCCAATGCATCTGCAACTTGGAAGGAAACCTGGTCCAATGGCGTCTCAGTTAGATCAGATTATCCGCAGAAAGAATGGTCGAATGTACGAGAAGACACCTTATGAGAGAGTGATTGAGCGGTGGCGAGATCATTTGCTCTCTTGGCTTGAACGGGACTGAGTGTGATGCCAATGCATTCGGCACCAAATTTAGAGGCAATATACCTTGAGCTTCCTCCGATCCCACACCCAACATCCACCACTCTCTTTATCTTTTTCTCCTCTTCTTTAAAAAAGTCATGTGTTTATAATATAAATTAATACTAGATCTTGACCCGCGCCCCCGCGCGGATGTTGGATTTAACTTGCGTTCAATGTAAACTTATAAACCATTGATTTTATAAAATGTCCATTTATATTTTTATGTTTTGTAAATATATTTAGAGTAGAATATATTATATTATAAAATAGATGTTTGATAATAATTTTTATTTGTACGTAATATTATATTTATAATTTTATAACTTGATGCAATTTGATGTAATTGTAATATTCATATATCAACCTATTGATTTTTTTTGTTTATTTATTTAAAAATGATTTATTTTTTTACTGTAGGTTTTTATAAATTATTATTAATTTTATGATATTTGGTTTTCTTGAAAATTGTATTGTAGCAGATTAATATATACTATATATTGCAGTTTGCGTTTTTATTTTCAGCAAAAAGAAATAACAATTCATTGTAATTAATTTAATTTTTTTATTTTAAGTGAAGTGGCAGATTTGTAAATAAGAAAGAAATGCAATGGCTAAATATGAAATAAAAATAGATATTTAATATGTTAACTGTGTTTCCAAACATTTTTCATTTAATCTGCTATCCAAGTTTCTAAACGACAGAATCTGTAAATGAGAAAGAAATACAGTGACTAAATATGTAAATAAAAAATATTTAATCTGCTATCCTTGTTTCCAAACAATTTTCATTTAATCTACTATCTAAGTTTCCAAACAGTACCAAAATGTACTTCAGTTTTAATAATATAGATTAACAACAACAATCCCAAGCAGAAAGATATTTTCACCGAATGCGCATTATTATTTCAGTTTAAATTGTTTTCTTAATCTTGAAATGGGGAACTTATTCATTATCCATAATAGTTTCAAAAAGAGCTTACAAATCTTATTATTAATAAATATAAAACTATGAATAATTATAAGAAAATTATTACTGAGTTTTTTTCTCAAAAATATATAATTCTAAGTTACAACTATGTATGATATATTTTCTCAAAAAAACTATGTCTATGTTTTGATATATAATGTGAAAAATCACCTCTTGTCTTATATACAAAGAGTTAGGGTAACTAAACGTAAAAAAAAAATATCTAGGAATAATAGTGTTACAAATTGTTCATAAAAATGATTAGTTAGGGAATGGGTCTGCTTCTGGATGGGACGTGGCTTACTGTAAGCCTTTCTTCCCAAGGGATAAACAGAAAGGCTATATCTGACTTCAAACATCCCTACTCATTTCTGTTACCAACAACAAATAAAAAGTAAAACTAAACCTTTGTTATAGATTTTAAAGAGTTCAAAGAGTAATTTGTTTGTAAGAATTGTTTATAATAAAAGTTCAAAAAAATGTTTATAATAAACAACGTATCAAACTCAAGTGTAGAGCATGAGAAGCGAACCAGTAACGCCGGCGAAACGTAGAGACTCTTCAATCATCCGGATCTGAGCTTCCCGGTGACCGGAATCTGAAAGTTGAACAGAGGAATCGGGATCGTAGAAGCCGTGATGCATATGATCTCCCCAAATCTCCTCCCATAATCCCGACGTCTCGTTGTAGAATTCCGCTATTCCTTCTCGCAGCGCCTCAGCGGAGGAGGTAGCAGCAGCCGTCACAGCCACGCTTCCACGTGATGCCGTCGTCGTCATTAAGGCTGAGGATCGCCGTTGGGACTGAAGGAGAAGCGACGGTGAACGGAGGGAAGATACTTTGTGCCTGGGGAGGCTTATGAGAGAGGAGGGTGGTGCGAGTGTCGCTTTCATTTATAATGAGAGGTTGGTTGGAGAAACAAGAAATGTGGCTGTGTATGGGATTATGTTTTTTATTATAATACCATGCCCATGGCTGAAAACATGTGAGAGATTCTAAAAGAAAAAAATATATTAATATTATACTAATGTATTTACTGTTTTTTTTGTTTATAAAACAGAACCAATAAAGAGGTAAGTGACACATATGTGTGTCAGTATTGGAACCGTTTCTTAAAGTGTTTAATTGAGAATTTTCCTATTTTCTCTTTCTTAGCTTTCTATTATTTTAATTTTAGGAATTTGTGTTAAGAACCTACTGATAAACATGCTTTTACAACCCCATACTTTAATTTATTTTTATATTAATTTTTAAGCATGAATGTTTTTTCTAGAACCAAAAATATCAAACCAAACTTATTTTCGATATCCTTTACATATTAAAAAAGAAAAATTTATAATAAATGTATTCAAACAGTAATTGACATGTGGAAGTTTCACAATAACTTGAAAATTAGAATAAAAATGGAGCAGTCTCATAATTAGTTAAAAGTTATTGTATTCACACCCTAATTTTTTTTAACTCCAGCGCATATAATTTAATGTTGTTTACACACTATTTTTTTTTAAAAATCAACTCAGTTTTAATTTATGCATTTTAAACATTTGAATTGGTGAACTAAAATTCTCTCAGTGTAACTACTGAATATTACTCTCTCTCTTCCTAAATGATCCATGTTCTGGAAAAAATATTTGTTTCAAAAAGATGTATATTTTATGTTTTCTATGAAAAAATTACAAACTTTAAGAAAATTAAGTTGGTTTTATTAGATTACTATTGGTTAAAAATTATTGAAAATTACAGAAAACGATAAATTTATTATAGCGATTTAATGCGTTTTCTTAATATGTGTGAAAACTCTAAAAAGTCTATCTTTTAGGAACGGAGAGAGTATTATTGAAAGAAAAAAATTACAAAATCATTAAGATTCGCATCAACTAAAATGTTAGAATGAGAATGTTTTTAAAAACTGAAAGTTTCGTACATTGCCCAACCTAGTCATCGTTGAAGCTTTTGTCCATGAAACCAACAAATAATTGTGATTGATTATGAATTAAGGAAACTGAAGTGAAAAAAACACCGCACACAAAATCAAATATTTAGTTTAGCCAAATGTTGATTTTCTTTACAGAGTTTTCATATCAGACAAAGAATTGGAAACAAAATCAAATCGCTAGAAAAAAGTCAGAAATCAGAAAAACTGTAAAAGGAAAGAAAATTCACGAAATCGAATAAAAACAAATTCAAGTGCCGAGTGAAGAGCGAAGATATCACATCATTTTCGACGCAACCCTAACCGCCTTTTACTCGATTGTATCGTGTTTTTATTATATTTTCCAAGATTTTTTTATAAGAAATTAAATGTTATTGGATATAGACTACATTAATTTTGCAACATGTTCAACAATATTGATACGACGTCCAACCATTTTCATTGGTTCTTAATATATGGTCCAATAATTGTGTAAAATAGGCCCAAACTATTACATTTATTTTATTTTTCTTTATATTAGTAGAAGAAATTAAGTCTCGGTAAAATATATGAATCCGAAGAACCGGACCGAACTTGATTTGAAAGTAATAGTAAACACAAATTAAAATTGATTAAGTACTAGATGGATCTACAATTTTAATATCCGGATCACCATACTAGAATCCAATCCAAACTGAAATATTTTAGATACCGAAAATATTTTTTTAGTATTTTATATCTATTAGATATTCCAAAATATGAAATATCTAAAAATTGTCAAAATAGTCACAAATAAATATCTAAAATAACAAAAATGTTAAAAATACTGAAATATCTATTTTCTCTATCCAAATATTTAAATTGAATTAATTTTAATGTAAATTTAATTATTAAGTCTTACATTAGTCAAATTTTATGTTTTACATTATTTTATTTTCGGATTTTGAGGACTTAAAGTATACTTAGATTTCTGTTAAAAATTACATAATTAAAATGAGTACTCGAACTCAAACCCAAACTAAACCCGCAATAATTCAAATCAAATCCAAACCAAATATAGTTTTTTTTTTGTAAATATCCAAATCAGCTTTAAATTTCTAACTCTAAAAATTCAAAATCTGATTAGATCAATTGAATCTGAACAGATATATGAACCATCCCTAGAAAAAGCAATATGAAAAATCCCTTACTACAATATAAAATAAACAATCTAATCAACTATTTCACTTTACATACAGTGCAGATGACTACCTAGTCTAAAAATTGTAAATAAAGCAAACCAAAAACTGAATGTATAAATGAATATATTGAAATATGTATTATACTCTTAAAATTTTATTTATATTTATTTTTAAAATAATTAAATATCTAAAATGTAATTAATCAAATATTTATATCAATGTGAATTTAATCTTTTCTATAAAATTATTCTAACTAAATTTATAAGAAATTTGACAAGAAAAATTATAACTAATCTTAACCTTTTTGACAAAAAATTACTTAACCTTTCTGTTATTTAATTTCATAATTTCTGTTAACTGTTTTGTCAATTTAGTACATCAATTTATGAATGTTATCAATTAACTACAGCTCATACCGAAAAGAAAGTTAAATTTTAAATAATAAATTAATATTTTAATAAAATAATAATAATTTTTTTATGAGATATAAAATTGGAGAAAATCATAAAAATCAAGAAAAATCTAAATGCGTCTCCCAGCATAAGTATTTTTAATTTTTTATGGTTCTTGACCTGCAAAATAGATGTATCTAAACTTATCATCATTTTTCCAGCCTTATTTAAGACTTTTTCTTCAACAAAGACATGCCGACATTCTGCTTCTCCTCTATATTTTCTTCAACAAAGACAAAGTCTTAGATGACAATTCAGTTTCAAAAGAAAAAAAGTCTTAGATGACAAAAAAAAAGGGGACAAAGTCTTCTATCTGACTTGAGAATGAGTTTCTGTTTGCTGTCTTCATGTTGATCAGAGTATGGTATTTCACACGATGGTCTCTCTTCAACACAAGATTCTTCTTCATCTTCTTCTCCATTAGATTCAGAACCAACATTTACTAGCTGTGATACTTCTCCTTCAAAATTACCATAAACTTCTCATGCTTCGCTTATCTGGCTGTTTTCTTCTTCATACCATCCTTGATGGTTGTTAGCTTATGTGGGTGATCTTGTGGTTCTTCCTCTTCTTGATTTTTTACATCTTTTATGTCTTTTTCGATTTGTAGTGTTTGGGTGATTTTTAGATGTAAATTGTTTTTATTAATTTCAGACCGGACCTTATGAAAAGCTGCCTAAGCACCCCTTTGAGGATCAAAACAAACATATTTTGTTTATATATAATTGTGCACAAGAGCTAACACTGCTTATGCAAAATTCATCTAATAATCAGAAACAAGCAATAGAACAACAAAACATGGCGGATATAACGTCTAACTTAGGTTCACTAGACTAAATCTACCCAAAACTAAGTTCCTTAAGGCTAAATCCAGATGCAAAGCATGTGGAGTCTAGGAAATCATGAATAAATGTGTCCCTTCTCTTCTGTTTTGACCTTTGTTTATATAGTGCTCTCTAGGTCGGCTGACTTCCCATTCTGCCATAGATTCAAACTTATCCTCTTTCATTTTTCCTAGTTATTCCTTTTCTCTAAGATTTGTATTTTCCTCTTCAGAAATTTTCCTTTTCTCATTATTATTTCATATTCTTCTCCACCTAGATAGTTTGTCACTTGTTTGGGCTTATTTACGATTTAGATCACGGTGAGGAGGTAGGAGCAACGAAGAGATCATATGGGCGAGGAGATATTAACAAGGGGAAAGGAAGAGAGAGAGGGTGAGGAAGATCTCCTTGTTGGCTCTTCCCGCCTCTTTCGTTTTATGTTAATTATTTTGTGTAGTTCTGTTTATTTCCCTTAAAAGTTATTTCGTATAAGGATGTTAAGCTTTGTTTAAGTTTACGGAAGTTGTCTTCGAAAAAAATTGTTTCGTTTTGTTTCATGAAAGTTATTTTGTAAAACTGTTTAGCCTTGTTTTATGAAAGATGTTCCGTAAAACTTTGTCAAAGTTAGTTTTTCAGAAGCTTATTTCATGAAAAAAAAACGGTTTAATTTTTATACAAAAGATGTTCTATATAACTTTCTCGAAGTTACTTTTGCGGAAGTTTAGTTTGTAAAAACTGTTTAGTTTCGTTTATGAAAGATATTCTAAAAAACTTAGTCGGAGTTATTTATTCAAAAGTTTATTTTGTAATATTGTTTAGTTTTATTTTACGAAAGACGTTCCGTTAAACGATAAATAACAGTGTTCTTATTGAGTTCTTATTTGCACGTAACTTGTTCTTTTTTACATTTTCTAGGAAGGGCTATAAGAAGCATATTCCGATGTATCATAATTTAAATCTCTGCGGCGTATGCATAACTATTTTCTTAACATTTTTGGCTCGATTACGTGAACAACATGTTTTTGCTTTGTTTAAGTGATTTTAGCCGCTGATATCATTTTGACTGATGTAATCAAGGTTGCTGGTTGTGTAACACTCTAAAACTGATCCGAAGATGGTCAAAGTGTATGGTAATGGAGCTAAGCTTGTTGGTTGTGCAACACTCTGAAACTTTGGCCGGTGGATGGAGTACATCCGATGGATAAGGATTGAGTCGCTCAATCAATAGCACGGACAAAAATGTTGAATCACTCAATAAGGCCATGTTCAGTTTTGTGTTTAATGCAACATCTAGTTACAACATTTCTATATTGCATTCAACCGTTGTTCGTTTTAATAGGTAGTATTTACATCCAAATACAATATTTAGTGCTAATTTATTTGTTTTTTTTTTAAAGAACATTTGAATACCAGTGGTTTAAATGACTAAAAATGCATGTCTTATGTTATTAATAATGAGAAAATTATAATATTTGGATAAATATATTTATAATTGTATTTGTAACAAAATAAAAATACGATTTTGTAATTTTGACGGACTACGCTATAACAAAAAGAACTGTACAAGAATGTTATTATTTTTTAATGCCATCAAAAAAAGTTCGGCGCACGTAGAAAATCGTTGCTGTGTATTTAAAACCGTTATGGCAGTATTGACGGCTGAGTTAATATAATTATTGCTAATTTACACATACAAATAAACCAGAAAATACTGCTGAGTTACAAAAAATGGCTGACTTATGAACAATAGGCTGACAATGACGAAACATATTTTGGCAAGCCTAACGCTAAGCTTATTTGACTCATCTAAGCCAAACTGAATTATACGTGGAGTAATAATTTAAAATTCAACATACTTTTTTATTATAGAAAATAATTAAATCTACATTTGGACATCATTATTTTATATTTGAACTTCAACGATTTGAGAAGAAAAAATCATATACATATTTTTGTAGTCTTATTCTTTTGTTTTGGTCTAACTATTTTAATTTTATTTTATTTAAATTTTAATAAAGTTAAAATTATATTTGATGAAAACAAAACTTTTCACTATATATCTCTTATCACCTAGTTATATATATATATATATATATAAATTATAATAAATTTTGGATTTTTGTTGGTTCTTGTTAAAATATGTTAAATTGAGAAAATTCAGTTTTAATAAACCTAATGAACCGATAAATAATTTTTTAATCATTTGACTATCAAACTTTTTTATTAGTATTATTTTAGTTTTGTATTTTTACTGCACGCTTACAGTTAATTTTGGTAAATGTATATATTTATACAGAATATGATACTTAAATTGATGTAAAAATATATATTCGTAAATATATTTATCTTGTTTTATTAATTTGATATATATATATATTAATTTAGTAGTGATATATGAGTTATTAGTTATTGATATATTTTAATACTCTTGCAAAAAATAAATATTTATATAGAAAGTTTACATTAATGATGATACATGAATCAAAAGTCATTACCATATTTAAAAAAAATTAACAAAAAGAAGATAAATTTTTATACGGAAATTCTACATGTCATAATAAGATTAGTATCATGTCATATTTTTTCAAAGACATCATCTTTTTGTTGTTAAAATTCATTGTGGTGATGACACACATATACATAACACTTTATAAATAGTGTCTAAAAATTCTCTGAAAAAGAAACTAAAATAATGTATTTTCATCAAAATAATACGCGAAGAAGAAGACAAGACAGGTTTTATGAGGTAAAAGAATTTAATTGAACATAATATGTTCGGTTGCACATCCGTATTTTGATTCTTAAAACTAAAGAGGTAAAACTGTAAAAGTACTTTTGTACCTTATTATTTAAATATATACATTTAAATAATTATTTGAATAATCAAAAATTAAATTAAATTAAAGAAAGATATTATTTTCGAATAATACATTTTTAATTCATACTTTTATTTATTATTTTATCTTTTTGTTTCAATACTTTTTCAAAATTTATTTTGAAATTTGAAAAAATATTTTTGAAACTATTTTTCTTATTTTAAATTTCAATTTTTAGATATTTATTTTTAAATCCTAAATCCTACCCCAAAATTTCACCTTTCAAATCTAACACTAAAGTTAGATAGTTAACTATGAGAAACTGAGTATAAATATATGTTTAACTACTTTTTTTGCCATCAAAAGTTTACCTATTTTTTATAATATTTATGATAAAACATTTGGTCTTTCTGGTAAATATTGATGAGTTTTCTTTTATTGGGAATTTTAGTGATGAGTGAAGTACAGAGGGATGGAGCGTGGATTCAGTAGTAGAGTTTTGTAAAGTCAATGTAAAACAATCATGAAGAGAAACCATTTCCGACATTACAAAACCAGTACATAATTTGCAAGCAAAAAAACAAATATTTGATAAACCAAAACAAGGTATAATCTATCTCATCGGTGTAACTGTTGCTAGTCTCATGCCAATGAATCCAGATCAAGTATCATCCGCAACTCACGGGATAATGCTTTTGCAGAAATGCGTATAGGGAAAAACCAATGAACCTCTTCTACGAAGTGGAGAGAACACAAGTTTCCTCCTACCCACGCCCATCATCATCTTCACTATCGTCGCTGTCATCGCTGTAAAGGTAATATATGTGAGTCCATCCGAACTTTATCCACAACAAAGGTCCAGGCATCAAAGGCATGCAAGCATTAATTATGGTTTTAAAAAAATTCTACGTTTATAGATTTCATCATTCTATGGACTGAAGGATAAGCCATATCTTGAATCGTTTATGGCAGATGAATGACTAAATGTATAAAGTGAAATGTAATGAAGATAAAGTACCTTTGTTCAGGCAACTTGGATAACCGTCGGGCATCCAATCCTGTGATATATTTTTGAGCTGCTTGAACATTTTCTGCGCCTGGAGAGGTCAACAAATGTAAATTAGTAACAGAAACTTACATGCGTATGCACTCAAACTGTGCCAGCATAAATGGTTGGAACTCAAAACTGAGAAGTGTCCAGAGATATGTTATCCAGATTCAATACCCTTTGTTAACTGGAACACGTGCATAGCACATCTTTCGGCAGCAAGTCTCACTGGTGTGCTTCCATCTTTCAAACATTCAGCAGCGGAGCGCCCTATAACACTGACATTGGCAATGGTTGCTGCCGGGTTATTCTGTAAAAAAAAGACACGTCTTACGTTACCGCCTTACGTATCACTAACAAAGGATCAACTCAAAACGACTACTAGAATCTTATTACTTACTTTTGCAAAAGCTTTAAGTGAAGAGAGAGCTCTTCTTCGGACCTCACTCGAGTCATCATGCAAAGCTGAGACTATCGATGAAAGGATATCGATAACCACTCTTGCTGTGTTGGAAGGCTCAATGCAAGTTGATGTAGCAAAAGCCTTCCCAAGGCCTTTGTCGAGGTTTCACGTAATGGAAACTATTAAAAGAAGATGTCAGAATTAGTCAAACAGATAACCATGGAAAACTTATGTCTCACAAGGGTACCTTCTCGTCTTCAAAGAGCTCTTAAGAGAATTAAAACACTGCGGAAAAGAGTGGAGATGTCATATGGTCGAAGGGTTGTGCTTCAGCAAGGATGCAATACAGAGAACTGAGCCATGCCTAGAGCTCCATTTTGGTGAAGTAGATAAAGAAATGATTTCCTGAAGCAGAACACGAGTTGTGCAGCTTCTAGGTACTGCAAAAATACAACAGTAAGAAGTTCATCAAAAGTACAATTATCACATAACTACTGCAAAAATACAATAGTAAGAAGCTTGGGCTTCATCAAAGCATAGTACAATTATCACATAACTAAAAAACAAAAAGTCCGTTGGCATGTAAAACCCCATACCTGTGATAAGACACCCAGCATGCTATGGCAAAAATTCGAACTTGGTCATCATCATTGTGCATTAGTTCCTTAATGAGATCAAAAATGCGTATTCTAACAGCAGGCCCAATGCTCTTCCCAGCATGTTTTATTACACCTCTCATAGCAGATAGAATGGCCTCACGTACCCCAGAATCTGCAGCCTGATACACACGGATTTCAGAAACTAACAACTAGATCTACAAATTACTGAAATTATGCATCGGTTGCTAAGACATGCAAAAATTACCCACGAAACTAGTCGTCAAGTCACCAACTAATGGGTCAATCCTCGTGCTTAATGCACAAGCTTCCCCAAGGCAAGCGCAGCACTAGAACGGATGGTCCTGCAGTGTGAAAGTAGACGAGAATACGATGATCAGAAATGAACAATACAACTCCATTTTCTAGAGAACACATCCACAGACCGGACTAAATCCGAACTGTTACCGAGATAGCTGTTTCCTTTCACTACATATTTATAAACTTACCTTGTAGGGTCTTGTAGACACTTGACAATGTTGTTTGAAGTTGAGGGAGGAACGGCTTAAGCGCCACCACCACCCTTTGTATTAGAATGATTAATGTAGCCAAGATAGCGCTTTTGACCTGCCATGGAAACCGATCTCCTATGATCCGAATAAGAGGCCTGAAATAACAATAAATGTAAATCTTAGTTCAACAGACAGTTCCATACCTTATAACATTTTATGGTATTTTTTCAGTGAAACTTGAACATAATTAATCCAAATAAAAGCTTTGGTAAAGTAAGAAATACTGCTTTTCGATAGTAGCAGAAGTAGCAAAACAAAGGAATTAAGATTCACACACTGCATACCCTGTATCGGTATGACGAACTCTTCATGCTTTCCTGCTTCCTCGCTAGTAACTTCAATAGTTCACTAAGACAAGTGCAGCTTGCTCTCTTAACTCGGCTGATCCACTAATTAGACCCTGGAAGTCATAGCAAAAGGATTATACTAAACGGTTATTATCTCTGTACTTCGGTAAGAAAAATTCCAAAAAAGCGAGATAAGCTCAAGGCCAGCCAAAAACCAATGCTTATACTACTAATTTAAAGATCTGTTTATTTTGCCTTGGCACAGAAAAGTAAGATTTTCAGAATACCTTAAAAATACGGAAGTATATGCTAAAAGGGCATTTAGGAAGGCATAAAGCCGAATAACAACATATCCGTCCTCACA
>NW_026016687.1:0-48012 GCF_020379485.1 Brassica napus | reverse complement strand
CCGAGGATTTATTCAACTTTCCTGGTGATTCCCACCCTTTATCTTCCAAATCAAGCTTTTAACACAAAGTGATTCATCCTGGTTTGATTTGAACAACGATGACGTGTGCTATTCCCAACGGAAACTGGAATTCACCTGATTTGAAAGTGGGATAACTTCTGTTGAACTGAAGAGAAGAATGGAGCTTGTTCATAAATAGGGCAAGCCCTTGAGAAGAGTTCAGCAAAGCTTCAGGAGTGTCTTGAAGCATCTATCATGGGTGAAGTCAAGTCCAAGAATGGCTGAGACTGATCTTAAGAAGGCATGGAAGGAGTTTGGAGGTGTATGGTCGAGTGGGCAAACTTAGGGCGTGGCCGTACGGAGTTGGTACGGAAGTGTACGGACCGTACGGATCCGTACGGACCAAGCCGACCCAAAAGTTTGTATCTCGACCATCTGAGCCTATTTAGAGTTGGTGCAAAAATAGGGCACAGGTCAGTTCTTAAGAGAAGAAGACAAAAGAGACTCTTAAGAGAAGAAGACAAAGAAGAAGGCTGTGTGTGCAAAGGAGATTGGCGCCTGGTTTGTGATAGGCTGTGGCAGTCCAAGACAGGCTGGCTATAGCTGGAAAGGAAGAGCAAGGCTTGACTATGTATCTGGCCAAAGAAGAGGGCAGATACATGAGCCAATGAGGAGCATTTCCAGCCAAGGCTTTCACTTAACCAATCAGGCGGTTCCAACACTTTGCAAAGACCACAAGACCTGATCCTGAGCGTCCAATTCAAATTAAAGCATCTCCACCCTTCATGTCTTATCTGTAGCTTAGGGTTTATGATTTGTGCAATGAGTAAAGCTCATATATAAGCTTGCTAATGTCGGATTGTAAACACCAAGGGAGTAAGGGGGATTTCCCCTCTCCACTTCATTGTTCTGGTTACTAATAACATCCAGTTCTGTTCTTAAGTCTTATATTCTCTTAATCTCTTAGTCTCCCTAATCTCAAAACCACTCATACACTCACGCATACACTCTCTTCTCAATCTCTTACCAAATCACCAAGAACAAGTCTCATCTAACTCCATTGGAGTGTATCCACAGTCACACATCCAACCAGAGTAGTTCTCTCTAAAAACTCATATGGTATCAGAGCCAGGTTCATCAGAACCTGAGCTGTAGCTTCCGCAAATCACTTGCTCTCACCTCAGCTCAAATCCAACCCTTGAAGCCTTTTACATCCGAGTTCAGTTTCTCCATGAAGTAGAAGACTGAAGCTGGCGTGGCTCTTATCCTTTCTCCTGTCCATACTGATGGAGAGACTCATTGGAAGCAGAGGTGTATGGAGAGGCCTCGCGAACCTCATCCAAGGTGCCTTGTCCAAGAGCTTTCCCATCCGGTTCATCAAGAAAGCTGCCAAGAAGAGAAGGAGAAAGGAGGGGTCTTTGAGTTAGAGAAACAAGGAGGAAGTCATGAACTGAAGAAGCAGGAGATGGGTAACGATCCAGACTCACATATCCTCAAGGTCATGAGCTTACCATCCGAGAGTGATACAAGGACCAACCTGGTTCCTTGATAGTAAGCGATTCTTTAAACCTTAAGTGGTAATGAGCTTGTGATAAAATCTGGTTGTGTGTTGTGATGTGATTGAAAACCTGAGGATTGTTTAAAGATTGCTAAATGAAATGAAATGAATTTAGAATCTATCCCAGGATGCTTAAAGAGACTTGTTGAGTTGATTGAGATTGTTTAAAAGGCTTAGCTCCGGTTCATAATGTTGCTTGTGTGGTTGATTGAATCTGCTTGCATACATATATAGAAACCGACTGAAAGCTAGTGCATTTGGTCTTGGAGTTACCTTACACTGAGGCACTAGATTCATGTCTAGTAGCTGAGTAAGGGGCTGTCAAGATATTCCTAAGTATCTCGCAATGAATCTGTAGGATCATGCTAGTACTTAGAGAGATTAGCTTGCAATGATTTGAAACTTGGGTGTCTTGTTTGATCTTGCATTGCTTTAGTGAGTCATTGGGTTCAAGCTTGATGTGGAATCAAGGACTGACCCAATGCACCTATGTCTTATCTTCTCTGGAGTTTGAGTGGTGTTTCAGGTATACAAGAAGTGTTCTTAGTTCATCACCAATCCAAGAGAAAGAGGAAGGCATTGCCCATTGTCATGAGCAATGGAGAGCGGTTACTGAAGTGGTGATGTGCCACTGGTTAGTGAAGACTCACGGCTGCTCACTTCCAAGCTTGGACCCTCATTCTATCCAAGCTTGAGGAGGGGAGTTAAGTGAGCAAAGAAGGAAGACCATGGCAAGCAACTGATGGAAAAGGAGTCATCCGGCTGTGGGAAGAACAAGGGAGTGTTCAGAGCACTCTCGGCTGTGTGAAGATGATGGAGCTACTCTATCAAGGCGGCTTCCAGTGTGAGCAGTCTGAAGAGGGAGCTGAAGGTTCCACAAACATTCCATGGAGATGGCGAGTTCAGAAGGTGCTGCAAGGGTCTGATGGTGTGATCATGAAGCTGCTCTCCCAAGCTTGACTTGTTCCATATGGTCAAGCTTGAGGGGGAGTGTTGAGAAGACTTCAATGATCACAAAGATGCTGGTTTACGAAGGTGGACAGCAGTGAGCAAAGATGGATGATCAAGAAGCTCTCCTTCCAAGCTTGACTTGTTCCACATGGTCAAGCTTGAGGGGGAGTGTTGAGAAGGCTTCTTGATGAGAGCACTTGGCGGTTAATCAAGAAGAGGAGCAGACTGGTTTGTGAAGCAAGATGGAGGATGGTGAAGCAATCACCAAGGCGGCCAAAGCAGAGCAGCCTTGATACTACAGACTGAACCATCCGATCATGAAGCTTTAGAACTAGGTGGAGACTCTAGAAGGAGAAGCAGCCAAGGCTCCACAAGTTCTTGATACTCTTGGTGCGAGTATGATCTGATGGTTCCATATGAAGCTAGAAGAAGGTCAGACCGTGAGAAGAGTACAAGATGAAGGGTGATGAGCAAGGAAGATGTGATCAACCTTGCATCACAAGAAGAGGCCATGATCCAGAGTCTTTGTGTCCCTTACATTGATGGTAAGGCACAAAGACTCACTGGCCAATCCCTAGGCCGTGGAGGCTTTACTCTTTTTCCCTCATCAAGGTTTTGTCCCAAAGGGTTTTCCTTGGTGAGGTTTTTAATGAGGAAGCTCTTCATGGTTCCAAGCTTAACTCACTCAGGATCTCCTAGAGTTAAGCTTGAGGGGAGTGTTGAACTGAAGAGAAGAATGGAGCTTGTTCATAAATAGGGCAAGCCTTGAGAAGAGTTCAGCAAAGCTTCAGGAGTGTCTTGAAGCATCTATCATGGGTGAAGTCAAGTCCAAGAATGGCTGAGACTGATCTTAAGAAGGCATGGAAGGAGTTTGGAGGTGTATGGTCGAGTGGGCAAACTTAGGGCGTGCCGTACGGAGTTGGTACGGAAGTGTACGGACCGTACGGATCCGTACGGACCAAGCCGACCCAAAGTTTGTATCTCGACCATCTGAGCCTATTTAGAGTTGGTGCAAAAATAGGGCACAGGTCAGTTCTAAGAGAAGAAGACAAAAGAGACTCTTAAGAGAAGAAGACAAAGAAGAAGGCTGTGTGTGCAAAGGAGATTGGCGCCTGGTTTGTGATAGGCTGTGGCAGTCCAAGACAGGCTGGCTATAGCTGGAAAGGAAGAGCAAGGCTTGACTATGTATCTGGCCAAAGAAGAGGGCAGATACATGAGCCAATGAGGAGCATTTCCAGCCAAGGCTTTCACTTAACCAATCAGGCGGTTCCAACACTTTGCAAAGACCACAAGACCTGATCCTGAGCGTCCAATTCAAATTAAAGCATCTCCACCTTCATGTCTTATCTGTAGCTTAGGTTTATGATTTGTGCAATGATTAAAGCTCATATATAAGCTTGCTAATTCGGATTGTAAACACCAAGGGAGTAAGGGGGATTTCCCCTCTCCACTTCATTGTTTCTGGTTACTAATAACATCACTTCATGTTCAACACTCCCCTTCAGCTTAACTCTAGGAGATCCTGATAAGCTTGGAACCACCCCTGAAGAGCTTCCTCATAAAACCCTCACCAGGAAAACCCTTGGGCCAAAACTTATGAGGAAAAAGAGTAAAGCCTCCCGCCTAAAGGGATTGGCCAGTGATCCTTTGTGCCTTACCATCAAGTAAGGGACACAAAGACTCTGGAACATGGCCTCTCTTGTGATTCAAGGTTGATCAACATCTGCCCTTGCTTCATCACCCCCTTGAACTTGTACTCTTCTCACGGTCTGACCTTCTTCTACTTCATATGGAACCATCATATTCAATACTCTCACCAAGAGTATCAAGAACTTGTGGAGCCTTGGCTTCTTCTCCTTCTAGAGTCTCCACCTAGTTTTCTAAGCTTCATGACGGATGGTTTCAGTCTGTATATCAGGCTACTCTTCATTGCCCTCCTTGGTGATTCCTTCCTACCATCCCTCCATCTTGCTTTCACAAATCAGTCCTGCTCCTCTCTTGTTGATTAACGACAAGAGCTGTCATTCAAGAAACTGGCACCTTTTTGATAACTTCTTCATGCCAACTCCTATGAGATTTATTCAACTTCCTGGTGATTCTCCACCACTTTATGTATCCAAATCAAGCTTCTTACAAAGTGATTCATCCTGGTTTGATTGGAACGACGAAGAAGCTGTGCTATTCCCAAACTGGGAAACTGGAATCACCTGATTTGAAAGTGGGATAACTTCTTCTTCATGCCAACTCCTATGAGATTTATTCAACTTCCTGGTGATTCTCCACCACTTTATGTATCCAAATCAAGCTTTTCACAAAGTGATTCATCCTGGTTTGATTGGAACGACGAAGAAGCTGTGCTATTCCCAAACTGGGAAACTGGAATCACCTGATTTGAAAGTGGGATAACTTCTTCATGCCAACTCCTATGAGATTTATTCAACTTCCTGGTGATTCTCCACCACTTTATGTATCCAAATCAAGCTTCTTACAAAGTGATTCATCCTGGTTTGATTGGAACGACGAAGAAGCTGTGCTATTCCCAAACTGGGAAACTGGAATCACCTGATTTGAAAGTGGGATAACTTCTTCATGCCAACTCCTATGAGATTTATTCAACTTCCTGGTGATTCTCCACCACTTTATGTATCCAAATCAAGCTTCTCACAAAGTGATTCATCCTGGTTTGATTGGAACGACGAAGAAGCTGTGCTATTCCCAAACTGGGAAACTGGAATCACCTGATTTGAAAGTGGGATAACTTCTTCATGCCAACTCCTATGAGATTTATTCAACTTCCTGGTGATTCTCCACCACTTTATGTATCCAAATCAAGCTTTTCACAAAGTGATTCATCCTGGTTTGATTGGAACGACGAAGAAGCTGTGCTATTCCCAAACTGGGAAACTGGAATCACCTGATTTGAAAGTGGGATAACTTCTTCATGCCAACTCCTATGAGATTTATTCAACTTCCTGGTGATTCTCCACCACTTTATGTATCCAAATCAAGCTTCTTACAAAGTGATTCATCCTGGTTTGATTGGAACGACGAAGAAGCTGTGCTATTCCCAAACTGGGAAACTGGAATCACCTGATTTGAAAGTGGGATAACTTCTTCATGCCAACTCCTATGAGATTTATTCAACTTCCTGGTGATTCTCCACCACTTTATGTATCCAAATCAAGCTTCTTCACAAAGTGATTCATCCTGGTTTGATTGGAACGACGAAGAAGCTGTGCTATTCCCAAACTGGGAAACTGGAATCACCTGATTTGAAAGTGGGATAACTTCTTCATGCCAACTCCTATGAGATTTATTCAACTTCCTGGTGATTCTCCACCACTTTATGTATCCAAATCAAGCTTCTTACAAAGTGATTCATCCTGGTTTGATTGGAACGACGAAGAAGCTGTGCTATTCCCAAACTGGGAAACTGGAATCACCTGATTTGAAAGTGGGATAACTTCTTCATGCCAACTCCTATGAGATTTATTCAACTTCCTGGTGATTCTCCACCACTTTATGTATCCAAATCAAGCTTTTCACAAAGTGATTCATCCTGGTTTGATTGGAACGACGAAGAAGCTGTGCTATTCCCAAACTGGGAAACTGGAATCACCTGATTTGAAAGTGGGATAACTTCTTCATGCCAACTCCTATGAGATTTATTCAACTTCCTGGTGATTCTCCACCACTTTATGTATCCAAATCAAGCTTCTCACAAAGTGATTCATCCTGGTTTGATTGGAACGACGAAGAAGCTGTGCTATTCCCAAACTGGGAAACTGGAATCACCTGATTTGAAAGTGGGATAACTTCTTCATGCCAACTCCTATGAGATTTATTCAACTTCCTGGTGATTCTCCACCACTTTATGTATCCAAATCAAGCTTCTTACAAAGTGATTCATCCTGGTTTGATTGGAACGACGAAGAAGCTGTGCTATTCCCAAACTGGGAAACTGGAATCACCTGATTTGAAAGTGGGATAACTTCTTCATGCCAACTCCTATGAGATTTATTCAACTTCCTGGTGATTCTCCACCACTTTATGTATCCAAATCAAGCTTCTTACAAAGTGATTCATCCTGGTTTGATTGGAACGACGAAGAAGCTGTGCTATTCCCAAACTGGGAAACTGGAATCACCTGATTTGAAAGTGGGATAACTTCTTCATGCCAACTCCTATGAGATTTATTCAACTTCCTGGTGATTCTCCACCACTTTATGTATCCAAATCAAGCTTTCACAAAGTGATTCATCCTGGTTTGATTGGAACGACGAAGAAGCTGTGCTATTCCCAAACTGGGAAACTGGAATCACCTGATTTGAAAGTGGGATAACTTCTTCATGCCAACTCCTATGAGATTTATTCAACTTCCTGGTGATTCTCCACCACTTTATGTATCCAAATCAAGCTTCTTACAAAGTGATTCATCCTGGTTTGATTGGAACGACGAAGAAGCTGTGCTATTCCCAAACTGGGAAACTGGAATCACCTGATTTGAAAGTGGGATAACTTCTTCATGCCAACTCCTATGAGATTTATTCAACTTCCTGGTGATTCTCCACCACTTTATGTATCCAAATCAAGCTTCTTCACAAAGTGATTCATCCTGGTTTGATTGGAACGACGAAGAAGCTGTGCTATTCCCAAACTGGGAAACTGGAATCACCTGATTTGAAAGTGGGATAACTTCTTCATGCCAACTCCTATGAGATTTATTCAACTTCCTGGTGATTCTCCACCACTTTATGTATCCAAATCAAGCTTCTTACAAAGTGATTCATCCTGGTTTGATTGGAACGACGAAGAAGCTGTGCTATTCCCAAACTGGGAAACTGGAATCACCTGATTTGAAAGTGGGATAACTTCTTCATGCCAACTCCTATGAGATTTATTCAACTTCCTGGTGATTCTCCACCACTTTATGTATCCAAATCAAGCTTTTCACAAAGTGATTCATCCTGGTTTGATTGGAACGACGAAGAAGCTGTGCTATTCCCAAACTGGGAAACTGGAATCACCTGATTTGAAAGTGGGATAACTTCTTCATGCCAACTCCTATGAGATTTATTCAACTTCCTGGTGATTCTCCACCACTTTATGTATCCAAATCAAGCTTCTTCACAAAGTGATTCATCCTGGTTTGATTGGAACGACGAAGAAGCTGTGCTATTCCCAAACTGGGAAACTGGAATCACCTGATTTGAAAGTGGGATAACTTCTTCATGCCAACTCCTATGAGATTTATTCAACTTCCTGGTGATTCTCCACCACTTTATGTATCCAAATCAAGCTTCTTACAAAGTGATTCATCCTGGTTTGATTGGAACGACGAAGAAGCTGTGCTATTCCCAAACTGGGAAACTGGAATCACCTGATTTGAAAGTGGGATAACTTCTTCATGCCAACTCCTATGAGATTTATTCAACTTCCTGGTGATTCTCCACCACTTTATGTATCCAAATCAAGCTTCTTACAAAGTGATTCATCCTGGTTTGATTGGAACGACGAAGAAGCTGTGCTATTCCCAAACTGGGAAACTGGAATCACCTGATTTGAAAGTGGGATAACTTCTTCATGCCAACTCCTATGAGATTTATTCAACTTCCTGGTGATTCTCCACCACTTTATGTATCCAAATCAAGCTTTTCACAAGTGATTCATCCTGGTTTGATTGGAACGACGAAGAAGCTGTGCTATTCCCAAACTGGGAAACTGGAATCACCTGATTTGAAAGTGGGATAACTTCTTCATGCCAACTCCTATGAGATTTATTCAACTTCCTGGTGATTCTCCACCACTTTATGTATCCAAATCAAGCTTCTTACAAAGTGATTCATCCTGGTTTGATTGGAACGACGAAGAAGCTGTGCTATTCCCAAACTGGGAAACTGGAATCACCTGATTTGAAAGTGGGATAACTTCTTCATGCCAACTCCTATGAGATTTATTCAACTTCCTGGTGATTCTCCACCACTTTATGTATCCAAATCAAGCTTTTCACAAAGTGATTCATCCTGGTTTGATTGGAACGACGAAGAAGCTGTGCTATTCCCAAACTGGGAAACTGGAATCACCTGATTTGAAAGTGGGATAACTTCTTCATGCCAACTCCTATGAGATTTATTCAACTTCCTGGTGATTCTCCACCACTTTATGTATCCAAATCAAGCTTCTTACAAAGTGATTCATCCTGGTTTGATTGGAACGACGAAGAAGCTGTGCTATTCCCAAACTGGGAAACTGGAATCACCTGATTTGAAAGTGGGATAACTTCTTCATGCCAACTCCTATGAGATTTATTCAACTTCCTGGTGATTCTCCACCACTTTATGTATCCAAATCAAGCTTTTCACAAAGTGATTCATCCTGGTTTGATTGGAACGACGAAGAAGCTGTGCTATTCCCAAACTGGGAAACTGGAATCACCTGATTTGAAAGTGGGATAACTTCTTCATGCCAACTCCTATGAGATTTATTCAACTTCCTGGTGATTCTCCACCACTTTATGTATCCAAATCAAGCTTCTTACAAAGTGATTCATCCTGGTTTGATTGGAACGACGAAGAAGCTGTGCTATTCCCAAACTGGGAAACTGGAATCACCTGATTTGAAAGTGGGATAACTTCTTCATGCCAACTCCTATGAGATTTATTCAACTTCCTGGTGATTCTCCACCACTTTATGTATCCAAATCAAGCTTCTTACAAAGTGATTCATCCTGGTTTGATTGGAACGACGAAGAAGCTGTGCTATTCCCAAACTGGGAAACTGGAATCACCTGATTTGAAAGTGGGATAACTTCTTCATGCCAACTCCTATGAGATTTATTCAACTTCCTGGTGATTCTCCACCACTTTATGTATCCAAATCAAGCTTCTCACAAAGTGATTCATCCTGGTTTGATTGGAACGACGAAGAAGCTGTGCTATTCCCAAACTGGGAAACTGGAATCACCTGATTTGAAAGTGGGATAACTTCTTCATGCCAACTCCTATGAGATTTATTCAACTTCCTGGTGATTCTCCACCACTTTATGTATCCAAATCAAGCTTTTCACAAAGTGATTCATCCTGGTTTGATTGGAACGACGAAGAAGCTGTGCTATTCCCAAACTGGGAAACTGGAATCACCTGATTTGAAAGTGGGATAACTTCTTCATGCCAACTCCTATGAGATTTATTCAACTTCCTGGTGATTCTCCACCACTTTATGTATCCAAATCAAGCTTCTTACAAAGTGATTCATCCTGGTTTGATTGGAACGACGAAGAAGCTGTGCTATTCCCAAACTGGGAAACTGGAATCACCTGATTTGAAAGTGGGATAACTTCTTCATGCCAACTCCTATGAGATTTATTCAACTTCCTGGTGATTCTCCACCACTTTATGTATCCAAATCAAGCTTCTTACAAAGTGATTCATCCTGGTTTGATTGGAACGACGAAGAAGCTGTGCTATTCCCAAACTGGGAAACTGGAATCACCTGATTTGAAAGTGGGATAACTTCTTCATGCCAACTCCTATGAGATTTATTCAACTTCCTGGTGATTCTCCACCACTTTATGTATCCAAATCAAGCTTCTTACAAAGTGATTCATCCTGGTTTGATTGGAACGACGAAGAAGCTGTGCTATTCCCAAACTGGGAAACTGGAATCACCTGATTTGAAAGTGGGATAACTTCTTCATGCCAACTCCTATGAGATTTATTCAACTTCCTGGTGATTCTCCACCACTTTATGTATCCAAATCAAGCTTTTCACAAAGTGATTCATCCTGGTTTGATTGGAACGACGAAGAAGCTGTGCTATTCCCAAACTGGGAAACTGGAATCACCTGATTTGAAAGTGGGATAACTTCTTCATGCCAACTCCTATGAGATTTATTCAACTTCCTGGTGATTCTCCACCACTTTATGTATCCAAATCAAGCTTCTTACAAAGTGATTCATCCTGGTTTGATTGGAACGACGAAGAAGCTGTGCTATTCCCAAACTGGGAAACTGGAATCACCTGATTTGAAAGTGGGATAACTTCTTCATGCCAACTCCTATGAGATTTATTCAACTTCCTGGTGATTCTCCACCACTTTATGTATCCAAATCAAGCTTTTCACAAGTGATTCATCCTGGTTTGATTGGAACGACGAAGAAGCTGTGCTATTCCCAAACTGGGAAACTGGAATCACCTGATTTGAAAGTGGGATAACTTCTTCATGCCAACTCCTATGAGATTTATTCAACTTCCTGGTGATTCTCCACCACTTTATGTATCCAAATCAAGCTTCTTCACAAAGTGATTCATCCTGGTTTGATTGGAACGACGAAGAAGCTGTGCTATTCCCAAACTGGGAAACTGGAATCACCTGATTTGAAAGTGGGATAACTTCTTCATGCCAACTCCTATGAGATTTATTCAACTTCCTGGTGATTCTCCACCACTTTATGTATCCAAATCAAGCTTTTCACAAAGTGATTCATCCTGGTTTGATTGGAACGACGAAGAAGCTGTGCTATTCCCAAACTGGGAAACTGGAATCACCTGATTTGAAAGTGGGATAACTTCTTCATGCCAACTCCTATGAGATTTATTCAACTTCCTGGTGATTCTCCACCACTTTATGTATCCAAATCAAGCTTTTCACAAAGTGATTCATCCTGGTTTGATTGGAACGACGAAGAAGCTGTGCTATTCCCAAACTGGGAAACTGGAATCACCTGATTTGAAAGTGGGATAACTTCTTCATGCCAACTCCTATGAGATTTATTCAACTTCCTGGTGATTCTCCACCACTTTATGTATCCAAATCAAGCTTCTTACAAAGTGATTCATCCTGGTTTGATTGGAACGACGAAGAAGCTGTGCTATTCCCAAACTGGGAAACTGGAATCACCTGATTTGAAAGTGGGATAACTTCTTCATGCCAACTCCTATGAGATTTATTCAACTTCCTGGTGATTCTCCACCACTTTATGTATCCAAATCAAGCTTCTTACAAAGTGATTCATCCTGGTTTGATTGGAACGACGAAGAAGCTGTGCTATTCCCAAACTGGGAAACTGGAATCACCTGATTTGAAAGTGGGATAACTTCTTCATGCCAACTCCTATGAGATTTATTCAACTTCCTGGTGATTCTCCACCACTTTATGTATCCAAATCAAGCTTTTCACAAAGTGATTCATCCTGGTTTGATTGGAACGACGAAGAAGCTGTGCTATTCCCAAACTGGGAAACTGGAATCACCTGATTTGAAAGTGGGATAACTTCTTCATGCCAACTCCTATGAGATTTATTCAACTTCCTGGTGATTCTCCACCACTTTATGTATCCAAATCAAGCTTCTTACAAAGTGATTCATCCTGGTTTGATTGGAACGACGAAGAAGCTGTGCTATTCCCAAACTGGGAAACTGGAATCACCTGATTTGAAAGTGGGATAACTTCTTCATGCCAACTCCTATGAGATTTATTCAACTTCCTGGTGATTCTCCACCACTTTATGTATCCAAATCAAGCTTCTTACAAAGTGATTCATCCTGGTTTGATTGGAACGACGAAGAAGCTGTGCTATTCCCAAACTGGGAAACTGGAATCACCTGATTTGAAAGTGGGATAACTTCTTCATGCCAACTCCTATGAGATTTATTCAACTTCCTGGTGATTCTCCACCACTTTATGTATCCAAATCAAGCTTCTTACAAAGTGATTCATCCTGGTTTGATTGGAACGACGAAGAAGCTGTGCTATTCCCAAACTGGGAAACTGGAATCACCTGATTTGAAAGTGGGATAACTTCTTCATGCCAACTCCTATGAGATTTATTCAACTTCCTGGTGATTCTCCACCACTTTATGTATCCAAATCAAGCTTTTCACAAAGTGATTCATCCTGGTTTGATTGGAACGACGAAGAAGCTGTGCTATTCCCAAACTGGGAAACTGGAATCACCTGATTTGAAAGTGGGATAACTTCTTCATGCCAACTCCTATGAGATTTATTCAACTTCCTGGTGATTCTCCACCACTTTATGTATCCAAATCAAGCTTCTTACAAAGTGATTCATCCTGGTTTGATTGGAACGACGAAGAAGCTGTGCTATTCCCAAACTGGGAAACTGGAATCACCTGATTTGAAAGTGGGATAACTTCTTCATGCCAACTCCTATGAGATTTATTCAACTTCCTGGTGATTCTCCACCACTTTATGTATCCAAATCAAGCTTCTTACAAAGTGATTCATCCTGGTTTGATTGGAACGACGAAGAAGCTGTGCTATTCCCAAACTGGGAAACTGGAATCACCTGATTTGAAAGTGGGATAACTTCTTCATGCCAACTCCTATGAGATTTATTCAACTTCCTGGTGATTCTCCACCACTTTATGTATCCAAATCAAGCTTCTCACAAAGTGATTCATCCTGGTTTGATTGGAACGACGAAGAAGCTGTGCTATTCCCAAACTGGGAAACTGGAATCACCTGATTTGAAAGTGGGATAACTTCTTCATGCCAACTCCTATGAGATTTATTCAACTTCCTGGTGATTCTCCACCACTTTATGTATCCAAATCAAGCTTCTTACAAAGTGATTCATCCTGGTTTGATTGGAACGACGAAGAAGCTGTGCTATTCCCAAACTGGGAAACTGGAATCACCTGATTTGAAAGTGGGATAACTTCTTCATGCCAACTCCTATGAGATTTATTCAACTTCCTGGTGATTCTCCACCACTTTATGTATCCAAATCAAGCTTCTTACAAAGTGATTCATCCTGGTTTGATTGGAACGACGAAGAAGCTGTGCTATTCCCAAACTGGGAAACTGGAATCACCTGATTTGAAAGTGGGATAACTTCTTCATGCCAACTCCTATGAGATTTATTCAACTTCCTGGTGATTCTCCACCACTTTATGTATCCAAATCAAGCTTTTCACAAAGTGATTCATCCTGGTTTGATTGGAACGACGAAGAAGCTGTGCTATTCCCAAACTGGGAAACTGGAATCACCTGATTTGAAAGTGGGATAACTTCTTCATGCCAACTCCTATGAGATTTATTCAACTTCCTGGTGATTCTCCACCACTTTATGTATCCAAATCAAGCTTCTCACAAAGTGATTCATCCTGGTTTGATTGGAACGACGAAGAAGCTGTGCTATTCCCAAACTGGGAAACTGGAATCACCTGATTTGAAAGTGGGATAACTTCTTCATGCCAACTCCTATGAGATTTATTCAACTTCCTGGTGATTCTCCACCACTTTATGTATCCAAATCAAGCTTTTCACAAAGTGATTCATCCTGGTTTGATTGGAACGACGAAGAAGCTGTGCTATTCCCAAACTGGGAAACTGGAATCACCTGATTTGAAAGTGGGATAACTTCTTCATGCCAACTCCTATGAGATTTATTCAACTTCCTGGTGATTCTCCACCACTTTATGTATCCAAATCAAGCTTCTTACAAAGTGATTCATCCTGGTTTGATTGGAACGACGAAGAAGCTGTGGTATTCCCAAACTGGGAAACTGGAATCACCTGATTTGAAAGTGGGATAACTTCTTCATGCCAACTCCTATGAGATTTATTCAAATTCCTGGTGATTCTCCACCACTTTATGTATCCAAATCAAGCTTTTCACAAAGTGATTCATCCTGGTTTGATTGGAACGACGAAGAAGCTGTGCTATTCCCAAACTGGGAAACTGGAATCACCTGATTTGAAAGTGGGATAACTTCTTCATGCCAACTCCGATGAGATTTATTCAACTTCCTGGTGATTCTCCACCACTTTATGTATCCAAATCAAGCTTCTCACAAAGTGATTCATCCTGGTTTGATTGGAACGACGAAGAAGCTGTGTTATTCCCAAACTGGGAAACTGGAATCACCTGATTTGAAAGTGGGATAACTTCTTCTTGCCAACTCCTATGAGATTTATTCAATTTCTTGGTGATTCTCGACAAAATTATGTATCCAAATCAAGCTTCTTACAAAGTGATTCATCCTGGTTTGATTGGAACGACGAAGAAGCTGTGCTATTCCCAAACTGGGAAACTGGAATCACCTGATTTGAAAGTGGGATAACTTCTTCATGCCAACTCCTATGAGATTTATTCAACTTCCTGGTGATTCTCCACCACTTTATGTATCCAAATCAAGCTTTTCACAAAGTGATTCATCCTGGTTTGATTGGAACGACGAAGAAGCTGTGCTATTCCCAAACTGGGAAACTGGAATCACCTGATTTGAAAGTGGGATAACTTCTTCATGCCAACTCCGATGAGATTTATTCAACTTCCTGGTGATTCTCCACCACTTTGTGTATCCAAATCAAGCTTCTCACAAAGTGATTCATCCTGGTTTGATTGGAACGACGAAGAAGCTGTGTTATTCCCAAACTGGGAAACTGGAATCACCTGATTTGAAAGTGGGATAACTTCTTTATGCCAACTCCTATGAGATTTATTCAACTTCCTGGTGATTCTCCACCACTCTATGTATCCAATTCAAGCTTTTCACAAAGTGATTCATCCTGGTTTGATTGGAACGACGAAGAAGCTGTGCTATTCCCAAACTGGGAAACTGGAATCACCTGATTTGAAAGTGGGATAACTTCTTCTTGCCAACTCCTATGAGATTTAATCAACTTCCTGGTGAATCTCACCACTTTATGTATCCAATACAAGCTTATTACAAAGTGATTCATCCTGGTTTGATTGGAACGACGAACAAGCTGTGGTATTCCCAAACTGGGAAACTGGACTCACCTTATTTGAAAGTGGGATAACTTCTTCATGCCAACTCCTATGAGATTTATTCAAATTCCTGGTGATTCTCCACCACTTTATGTATCTAAATCAAGCTTTTCACAAAGTGATTCATCCTGGTTTGATTGGAACGACGAAGAAGCTGTGCTATTCCCAAACTGGGAAACTGGAATCACCTGATTTGAAAGTGGGATAACTTCTTCATGCCAACTCCGATGAGATTTATTCAACTTCCTGGTGATTCTCCACCACTTTATGTATCCAAATCAAGCTTCTCACAAAGTGATTCATCCTGGTTTGATTGGAACGACGAAGAAGCTGTGTTATTCCCAAACTGGGAAACTGGAATCACCTGATTTGAAAGTGGGATAACTTCTTCTTGCCAACTCCTATGAGATTTATTCAATTTCTTGGTGATTCTCGACAAAATTATGTATCCAAATCAAGCTTCTTACAAGGTGATTCATCCTGGTTTGATTGGAACGACGAAGAAGCTGTGCTATTCCCAAACTGGGAAACTGGAATCACCTGATTTGAAAGTGGGATAACTTCTTCATGCCAACTCCTATGAGATTTATTCAACTTCCTGGTGATTCTCCACCACTTTATGTATCCAAATCAAGCTTTTCACAAAGTGATTCATCCTGGTTTGATTGGAACGACGAAGAAGTTGTGCTATTCCCAAACTGGGAAATTGGAATCACCTGATTTGAAAGTGGGATAACTTCTTCATGCCAACTCCTATGAGATTTATTCAACTTCCTGGTGATTCTCCACCACTTTATGTATCCAAATCAAGCTTCTTACAAAGTGATTCATCCTGGTTTGATTAGAACGATGAAGAAGCTGTGCTATTCCCAAACTGGGAAACTGGAATTACCTGATTTGAAAGTGGGATAACTTCTTCATCCCAACTCCTATGAGATTTATTAAACTTGTTGAGATGAGTTGAGACATTTGAGGTAAAGACACAAAGGAGTTGAGAACATAAGGAGAGCAAGGAGTTGAGAGGATGAATGGGCTGATAGGGATGGTACGGACGGAGAGGCTGTACCAGGCCGTACAAGTGAGCGTCCGTACAAGGTAAAAGCGGCCAAGTAACTATCCGGGTAACTCTTATGTACTGTGGTGAAGTTACATTCGGCCAAGGCCTTATCCGAACGTTGAGAGGATAAGGGAGGCGCGGCTTGACAGCTAGGACAGGCTGGCAAGGGCTGGAAAGGAAGAGCATCTGGTCTTGGATAAGGAAGATGCTCCAAACGTGTGAGGACACTCATTGGCCGATTCAAACTAAAGCACCAGCTCATCTTTGACTCTACATGCTTGCTTATCCTTATGATTTCGAAAACCTAATGTGTATGGACCTATATATATTGTGAGCTCATAATTAATAAAGATTAGACAGTTCTAAACAATCTCTCTCTTTACTCATTTCATTATGATTCTCCATTAGTCTCTAAGCTGTCTCTTAATCTCTTATTCTCCTTCTATAATCCTTTCTAAACTCAGATAATCATTTACATCCTTAAATCTCATATGGTATCAGAGCCAGGTTGATTGAAATCTGAGTTTGTGAGTGATTCTCTTAAGGATTCAAGTTTGAAACTTTAAGAGAACAAGTGAGTGTGTTTGAGAGTTTCTTGAGAGTTCAAAAGCTCAAGGTATTTTGCGTGTGTCTTGGTGATCCGTGGGAGGTTCATTTGAAGACTCAAGAGTAAATCTGTGTTCTAGAGGGCAGTGTGGGTTCTCAGTACAAGATCTAACCGGTTGTTCAAGCTGTAGACGTCAAGCTGTTCAAGATGGAAAGTGGTATGAAGATGAAGGTCGCGGTGACATTCAAAGGAAGCAACTACCTAGTCTGGTCTAGGATGGTGAAGACTGCTGTGGGAAGCAAGGGTTTGTGGAAGCATATCACATCTGGTGAAGCTCCAATGGCGATTACTCAGGAGGGTGACGCAGAGAGCTCCGAGGAGAGTGTGGTGGAGAAGTGGCAACAAGAAGACATGATGGTGATGTCGGTCCTTCATGCATCTTTCGAGCCGGCTATCCTAGATGCGTATAGCTACTGTGAGACAGCCAAGGAGCTGTGGGATACTCTGAAGAAAGTGTATGGAAACGTTTCTAACCTGAATCGAGTGTTTGAAGTCAAGAAGGCAATCAATGAGTTAACCCAAGATGACATGGAGTTTACTAAGCACTTGGGGAGGTTCAGGACACTGTGGTCTGAGTTGGAGATGTTGAGACCAAGCACAGTTGATCCAGAGCTTCTAAATGAGAGGCGTGAGCAGGACAAGGTCTTTGGGTTGCTGCTCACATTGAACGCAAGCTACAATGGTCTCATTCAGCATATGCTAAGGTCCGAGAAGTTGCCTGACCTTGAGGATGTGTGTGCTCAGATACAGAGGGAGTGTTGAGATGAAGAGTGTCAAGTGAAGAATGGAGATGAGGGTTGAGTAGAATGAAGAAGAGGAAGGATAGGAAGGTTTGGGAGCTTTGGGATCAGCCTGTCCGTACAAGGCCGTACATGGCCGTACATGACAGGACAGGCCGTACAAGATAGGATCGACCAAAGCTCAACCAAACCTCACCATAAGTTATCCGAGTTACTTAAGTAAAGAGGAGAAGTTACCTTGGCATTTGTGGATGGATCAGACCGTTGGAAAGGATAAGGGAGAGTCTTGGACAGGCTGGCACAGCTGGACACGGAAAAGCAAAAGGTATGAGCCAGCTAATGAAGGCTCACACGCGCGGCTCACCTCATTGGACAAGTTTGAAATGGCCTTTGACTCCACATGCTTACCTTATCCTCTTAGCTACGAAAACCCTTGTCTCTTCTCTTATAAAGTTGTAAACACTCTCATTAATACAATCAAGCAAGTTATGAGTCTCTCTTAGTCCTTCTAAAACTCTCTCTAGACTCCAAATCTTATTTCAGACTTTAATCTTTTCTAAACTCATTCTAATCTTCTCTAAACACTCAGATTACTCTTAACATCATTAAAACTATCATGGTATCAGAGCCAGGTTAGTGAGAGCCTGAGGTCGTGTGAGATTCTTTGAAGTTACAAGTTTGAAGCTTTGAAGAAACTCTTGTGTGTTCTTGGGTGTTTGAGAGGTTCCGGGTACATTTCAAGTTCAAGACTAGTTGTGGTGTGTTGTCTGAAGCTGCGTGGGTTGAAGATCGAGGCTGTGAGGGTTTCTACAAGTCATTCAACTCAAGATAGAGTTCCTGAAGCTTAGAGAGTTCATCATTCAACATGGAGAGTGGGATGAACATGAACATGAAGGTAGCCGTGTGTTTCAAGGGAAACAACTACTTGGTATGGTCAAGGATGGTGAGAACCACGGTGGGAAGCAAGGGGTTGTGGAAGCATATCAACCCCGGAGAAGCTCCAAAACTCATCACTCAAGGAGAGGATGATGGTGAGGCTGCAAGCAACGCGGCTGAGAAGTGGTATCAAGAGGACATGCTGGTGATGTCAGTGCTTCACGCATCCCTTGAGCCAGCAATCTTAGATGCCTACAGCTACTGTGAGTCTGCTAAGGAACTGTGGGACACACTGAAGAAGGTGTATGGGAATACATCAAACTTGAGCAGGGTGTTTGAGGTGAAGCAAGCGATTAACAACCTGGTACAAGAGGATATGGAGTTCACTAAACACCTTGGGAGATTCAGATCACTATGGTCCGAGATGGAGATGTTAAGGCCAAGCACTACAGATGCAGATGAGCTCAACAAGAGAAGAGAGCAAGACAAGGTCTTTGGCCTACTTCTCACCCTCAACCCGGCGTATAATGGTCTCATCCAGCACCTGCTTAGAGAAGACACTCTACCTGACCTTGAGGATGTGTGTGCGCGGATTCAGAAGGAGCAAGGCTCCATTGGGTTGTTTGCCAAGAAAGGAGACCTTTCCCTTGCAAGCCAAGCGACTCAAGAGGAAGGGAATGAAGCTACACAAGCAAATAAGGCTGCTGCGCATGGGAAGTATGAGGAGAGGAGGTTCAATGGGAACTGTGATCACTGCAAGAAGCATGGCCACAAGAAGAGTCAATGCTGGATCCTTCACCCACATCTCAAACCGGCAAAGTTCATGAAGGACCGTGAGGCAAGGGCTAATGTATCAGATGGAACGAGTGGAGCTGGTCCAAGCAAAGGAAAGGAGATAGATGGGCGTGAAGGAGGTGATGGGAAGTCTCTTGTAGCCTACACTGGAGCCCCAAGCAACCGTGGGAACTATGATCAAGAGTATCTAAGGAGATCCGACCTGGATGCTCTCATCAAGCTCTTTAAAGAGCATGGTAACACATTTGCTTATTCCTTTGGTGCTAGGGCTATAGAGAATGATGAGAATCTAACTAGAACTGATAGGATGCATGAAAGTGTGATTGAGATGTTAAACCAATCTAGAACGGCTAGTTTTGCTAGGAATGATCATGTATTCAAACCATCTAGTATCCTTGCTCATATTGCTAGGTCACATACCATTAAGCCTTTAGTAGTTGATTCTGGTGCATCTCATCATATGATAAGTGACACTAGTTTAATTAAAGACATTGTACCAATGAATGGTAATGTGATGATAGCTAATGGAGATAAGATACCTATTAGAGGAATAGGAAGTCTTAAACTGTTTGGTAAGGAGACTAAAGCCTTTTATATGCCTGAATTTACTTCAAACTTGTTATCTGTTAAGAAATGTGCTACTGATTTGCAATGCAATGTCATATTCAGTCCTAATGATGTGAAGTTTCAGGATATTAAAAGCAGCAAGATGATTGGAAAGGGAGTGACTAAAGGAGAATTGTATTTGCTCAAAGATCTTGCTCCTGTTTCTAGTTATAGCTGCTCGTTTACTTCTGTTTCTGGTTCTAGTTTAAGTAAAAATGCATTGTGGCATGCTAGATTAGGACACCCTCATAATAAGGCTTTAAAACTGATGTTGCCAGGTGTTTCCTTTGAGAATAATGAGTGTGAAGCTTGCATCTTAGGCAAGCATTGTAGAACTGTCTTTACCAAGTCTACTACTGTTTATGAAAAATGTTTTGATCTTATTCATTCTGATGTTTGGACTGCACCTTGCCTTTCTAGAGACAATCATAAGTACTATGTAACTTTCATTGATGAAAAATCCAAATACACCTGGTTAACTTTAATTCCAACCAAAGATAGGGTACTTGATGCATTTAAAAACTTTCAAGCCTATGTGACTAACCATTACAATGCCAAGATAAAAATTTTTAGGTCAGATAATGGAGGAGAGTACACAGGACAAGCATTCAAGCTACATCTATCTCAACATGGAATACTTCATCAGACAAGCTGTCCCTATACACCACAACAGAATGGTGTGGCTGAAAGGAAGAACAGGCACTTGATGGAAGTAGCCAGGTCCATGATGTTTCAATCCAATGTGCCTAAGAAGTTTTGGAGTGATGCAGTTGCTACGGCTTGTTATCTCATCAACAGGACACCAACTCTGATCCTTCAAGGACAATCACCATTTGAGGTATTGAATCAGTACAAACCTTCACTCGAGCATATGAAGATCTTTGGATGTTTGTGTTTTGTGATGGTGCCTGGAGAGATAAGAAACAAGCTAGAAGCTAAGAGTTCAAAGGCAATGTTCATTGGATACTCATCAAGTCAGAAAGGATACAAGTGCTATGATCCTAACACAAGGAGAGTGTTAGTATCTAGAGAAGTAAAGTTTGTTGAAGAAAAAGGATATTATGAAGAGCAGATTCAAGAAGATTTGAAGGATCTTACATCTGATAGAGCTGAAACCTTGAGGTTGATCCTAGAAGGGCTTGGAATCAACATGAACCAAGGACATCAGGGGGGGAGAAGCACAACTCCAGCACCGGATCATCAGACTTCCAACCTTGAGCATGAAGGGGGGAATGAAACAAGAACTCCAAACCTTGAGCGTGAAGAAACAAGTAGAGAAGAGAGTTCTGGCTCTCATGATCAAGGTGTGGAATCAGATGATCAACAAGAAGAAGCTAATGATCAGCTAAGGGAAGAGGGAGCTGAAGCAAGTCAGCTAGGAGAAGAAAGATCCGAAATGTTGTCACAAGAAGAAGAACAAGAGATGGCACAAGAAGGGCCAATGTTAAGAAGAAGTACAAGGCTGAGAAAGGACCCTTCCAGTTGGGTAAACACGAGAGTGTACTACAATGCCCAAGCTGTGGAGCATCCTACTCAGGCCGTGTGTTCTTTCAGTCAATATCCAGAAGCACATTGTGCATTTATGGTAAACTTGAATGAGAATCACATTCCAAGAAGCTATGAAGAGGCAATGGAGGATAAGGAGTGGAAGGAATCAGTAGGAGCTGAGGCAGGAGCTATGATAAAGAATGATACATGGTATGAGAGTGAACTACCAAAAGGGAAGAAGGCAGTGTCTAGTAGATGGATCTTTACAATCAAGTACAAGGCTGATGGGTCGATTGAGAGGAAGAAAACTAGACTAGTAGCAAGAGGGTTTACTCAGACATATGGAGAGGATTACATTGAGACATTTGCACCAGTAGCCAAGCTACACACAATTAGAATTGTTTTAAGCTTGGCTGTGAACCTTGGATGGGGATTGTGGCAAATGGATGTGAAGAATGCATTTCTACAAGGAGAACTTGAGGATGAAGTCTATATGTATCCTCCACCAGGTCTTGAACATCTAGTGAAGAGAGGGAATGTACTGAGGTTAAAGAAGGCTATCTATGGGCTGAAGCAATCACCAAGAGCATGGTACAACAAGCTGAGCACAACTCTGAATGGCCGAGGCTTTAGGAAGTCAGAATTGGACCATACTCTCTTTACCCTTACTACACCCTCAGGTATGGTTGCTCTCCTTGTGTATGTGGATGATATCATTATCACAGGAAGTGATAAAGAAGGTATCAAAGCAACCAAGGAGTTTCTAAAGTCTATGTTTGAAATAAAAGACTTGGGAGAAATGAAATACTTTCTTGGAATTGAGATTTGTAGATCCAAGGAAGGTTTGTTCATGTCCCAAAGGAAGTATACACTTGATCTTTTGAAAGATGCAGGTGCTTATGGAGGCAAGACAGCAAGAATGCCAATGGAGGATGGCTACAAAGTACCAAGAGAGGGGGAGATTGAAGACAGCAAGCCATTTCATGATCCTAAACTCTATAGAAAACTTGTTGGAAAATTGATTTATCTAACCATCACAAGACCTGATATATGCTTTGCTGTGAATCAGGTGAGTCAACACATGCAGCTTCCCAAGGAACATCATTGGCGTATGGTGGAGAGGTTGCTGATGTATCTAAATGGCTCGCCGGATCAAGGTGTATGGATGGGGTGCAATGGAAGCACAGAAGTGGTGGGCTATTGTGATGCTGATTGGGCAGGTGATAGAGCTGACAGAAGATCAACAACCGGCTATTGCACATTCATTGGAGGCAACTTGGTGACTTGGAAGAGTAAGAAACAGAAGGTGGTGTCATGCTCTAGTGCAGAAGCTGAATATAGAGCCATGCTGAAGCTTACAAACGAGCTAGTTTGGATCAAGGGCATCTTGAAGCATTTGGAGATAGCACAAGACACTCCAATGACAATGCATTGTGACAACCAGGCCGCCATTCACATAGCCTCCAACTCGGTGTTCCATGAGAGAACAAAGCACATTGAGGTTGATTGCCACAAGGTGAGGCAGATGATTGTCCTAGGAGTCATCTTGCCATGTTATACTAGGAGTGAAGATCAGTTGGCTGATGTATTCACCAAGGCTGCAAGGCAAAAGACAATGGAGTCCATTCATATCAGATTGGGCCTCATTGATCTTGGGAAGAGAAGCAGCTGATCCCCTTAGTCATGAGATCTTTACTCTTTTTCCCTCATTAAGGTTTTGTCCCAATGGGTTTTCCTTAGTGAGGTTTTTAATGAGGAAGATCTCATGGCTGTCCAAGCTTAGTCTTTCACAAAGCTAAGCTTGAGGGGGAGTGTTGAGATGAAGAGTGTCAAGTGAAGAATGGAGATGAGGGTTGAGTAGAATGAAGAAGAGGAAGGATAGGAAGGTTTGGGAGCTTTGGGATCAGCCTGTCCGTACAAGGCCGTACATGGCCGTACATGACAGGACAGGCCGTACAAGATAGGATCGACCAAAGCTCAACCAAACCTCACCATAAGTTATCCGAGTTACTTAAGTAAAGAGGAGAAGTTACCTTGGCATTTGTGGATGGATCAGACCGTTGGAAAGGATAAGGGAGAGTCTTGGACAGGCTGGCACAGCTGGACACGGAAAAGCAAAAGGTATGAGCCAGCTAATGAAGGCTCACACGCGCGGCTCACCTCATTGGACAAGTTTGAAATGGCCTTTGACTCCACATGCTTACCTTATCCTCTTAGCTACGAAAACCCTTGTCTCTTCTCTTATAAAGTTGTAAACACTCTCATTAATACAATCAAGCAAGTTATGAGTCTCTCTTAGTCTTTCTAAAACTCTCTCTAGACTCCAAATCTTATTTCAGACTTTAATCTTTTCTAAACTCATTCTAATCTTCTCTAAACACTCAGATTACTCTTAACATCATTAAAACTATCATGGTATCAGAGCCAGGTTAGTGAGAGCCTGAGGTCGTGTGAGATTCTTTGAAGTTACAAGTTTGAAGCTTTGAAGAAACTCTTGTGTGTTCTTGGGTGTTTGAGAGGTTCCGGGTACTTTTCAAGTTCAAGACTAGTTGTGGTGTGTTGTCTGAAGCTGCGTGGGTTGAAGATCGAGGCTGTGAGGGTTTCTACAAGTCATTCAACTCAAGATAGAGTTCCTGAAGCTTAGAGAGTTCATCATTCAACATGGAGAGTGGGATGAACATGAACATGAAGGTAGCCGTGTGTTTCAAGGGAAACAACTACTTGGTATGGTCAAGGATGGTGAGAACCACGGTGGGAAGCAAGGGGTTGTGGAAGCATATCAACCCCGGAGAAGCTCCAAAACTCATCACTCAAGGAGAGGATGATGGTGAGGCTGCAAGCAACGCGGCTGAGAAGTGGTATCAAGAGGACATGCTGGTGATGTCAGTGCTTCACGCATCCCTTGAGCCAGCAATCTTAGATGCCTACAGCTACTGTGAGTCTGCTAAGGAACTGTGGGACACACTGAAGAAGGTGTATGGGAATACATCAAACTTGAGCAGGGTGTTTGAGGTGAAGCAAGCGATTAACAACCTGGTACAAGAGGATATGGAGTTCACTAAACACCTTGGGAGATTCAGATCACTATGGTCCGAGATGGAGATGTTAAGGCCAAGCACTACAGATGCAGATGAGCTCAACAAGAGAAGAGAGCAAGACAAGGTCTTTGGCCTACTTCTCACCCTCAACCCGGCGTATAATGGTCTCATCCAGCACCTGCTTAGAGAAGACACTCTACCTGACCTTGAGGATGTGTGTGCGCGGATTCAGAAGGAGCAAGGCTCCATTGGGTTGTTTGCCAAGAAAGGAGACCTTTCCCTTGCAAGCCAAGCGACTCAAGAGGAAGGGAATGAAGCTACACAAGCAAATAAGGCTGCTGCGCATGGGAAGTATGAGGAGAGGAGGTTCAATGGGAACTGTGATCACTGCAAGAAGCATGGCCACAAGAAGAGTCAATGCTGGATCCTTCACCCACATCTCAAACCGGCAAAGTTCATGAAGGACCGTGAGGCAAGGGCTAATGTATCAGATGGAACGAGTGGAGCTGGTCCAAGCAAAGGAAAGGAGATAGATGGGCGTGAAGGAGGTGATGGGAAGTCTCTTGTAGCCTACACTGGAGCCCCAAGCAACCGTGGGAACTATGATCAAGAGTATCTAAGGAGATCCGACCTGGATGCTCTCATCAAGCTCTTTAAAGAGCATGGTAACACATTTGCTTATTCCTTTGGTGCTAGGGCTATAGAGAATGATGAGAATCTAACTAGAACTGATAGGATGCATGAAAGTGTGATTGAGATGTTAAACCAATCTAGAACGGCTAGTTTTGCTAGGAATGATCATGTATTCAAACCATCTAGTATCCTTGCTCATATTGCTAGTTCACATACCATTAAGCCTTTAGTAGTTGATTCTGGTGCATCTCATCATATGATAAGTGACACTAGTTTAATTAAAGACATTGTACCAATGAATGGTAATGTGATGATAGCTAATGGAGATAAGATACCTATTAGAGGAATAGGAAGTCTTAAACTGTTTGGTAAGGAGACTAAAGCCTTTTATATGCCTGAATTTACTTCAAACTTGTTATCTGTTAAGAAATGTGCTACTGATTTGCAATGCAATGTCATATTCAGTCCTAATGATGTGAAGTTTCAGGATATTAAAAGCAGCAAGATGATTGGAAAGGGAGTGACTAAAGGAGAATTGTATTTGCTCAAAGATCTTGCTCCTGTTTCTAGTTATAGCTGCTCGTTTACTTCTGTTTCTGGTTCTAGTTTAAGTAAAAATGCATTGTGGCATGCTAGATTAGGACACCCTCATAATAAGGCTTTAAAACTGATGTTGCCAGGTGTTTCCTTTGAGAATAATGAGTGTGAAGCTTGCATCTTAGGCAAGCATTGTAGAACTGTCTTTACCAAGTCTACTACTGTTTATGAAAAATGTTTTGATCTTATTCATTCTGATGTTTGGACTGCACCTTGCCTTTCTAGAGACAATCATAAGTACTATGTAACTTTCATTGATGAAAAATCCAAATACACCTGGTTAACTTTAATTCCAACCAAAGATAGGGTACTTGATGCATTTAAAAACTTTCAAGCCTATGTGACTAACCATTACAATGCCAAGATAAAAATTTTTAGGTCAGATAATGGAGGAGAGTACACGGGACAAGCATTCAAGCTACATCTATCTCAACATGGAATACTTCATCAGACAAGCTGTCCCTATACACCACAACAGAATGGTGTGGCTGAAAGGAAGAACAGGCACTTGATGGAAGTAGCCAGGTCCATGATGTTTCAATCCAATGTGCCTAAGAAGTTTTGGAGTGATGCAGTTGCTACGGCTTGTTATCTCATCAACAGGACACCAACTCTGATCCTTCAAGGACAATCACCATTTGAGGTATTGAATCAGTACAAACCTTCACTCGAGCATATGAAGATCTTTGGATGTTTGTGTTTTGTGATGGTGCCTGGAGAGATAAGAAACAAGCTAGAAGCTAAGAGTTCAAAGGCAATGTTCATTGGATACTCATCAAGTCAGAAAGGATACAAGTGCTATGATCCTAACACAAGGAGAGTGTTAGTATCTAGAGAAGTAAAGTTTGTTGAAGAAAAAGGATATTATGAAGAGCAGATTCAAGAAGATTTGAAGGATCTTACATCTGATAGAGCTGAAACCTTGAGGTTGATCCTAGAAGGGCTTGGAATCAACATGAATCAAGGACATCAGGGGGGGAGAAGCACAACTCCAGCACCGGATCATCAGACTTCCAACCTTGAGCATGAAGGGGGGAATGAAACAAGAACTCCAAACCTTGAGCGTGAAGAAACAAGTAGAGAAGAGAGTTCTGGCTCTCATGATCAAGGTGTGGAATCAGATGATCAACAAGAAGAAGCTAATGATCAGCTAAGGGAAGAGGGAGCTGAAGCAAGTCAGCTAGGAGAAGAAAGATCCGAAATGTTGTCACAAGAAGAAGAACAAGAGATGGCACAAGAAGGGCCAATGTTAAGAAGAAGTACAAGGCTGAGAAAGGACCCTTCCAGTTGGGTAAACACGAGAGTGTACTACAATGCCCAAGCTGTGGAGCATCCTACTCAGGCCGTGTGTTCTTTCAGTCAATATCCAGAAGCACATTGTGCATTTATGGTAAACTTGAATGAGAATCACATTCCAAGAAGCTATGAAGAGGCAATGGAGGATAAGGAGTGGAAGGAATCAGTAGGAGCTGAGGCAGGAGCTATGATAAAGAATGATACATGGTATGAGAGTGAACTACCAAAAGGGAAGAAGGCAGTGTCTAGTAGATGGATCTTTACAATCAAGTACAAGGCTGATGGGTCGATTGAGAGGAAGAAAACTAGACTAGTAGCAAGAGGGTTTACTCAGACATATGGAGAGGATTACATTGAGACATTTGCACCAGTAGCCAAGCTACACACAATTAGAATTGTTTTAAGCTTGGCTGTGAACCTTGGATGGGGATTGTGGCAAATGGATGTGAAGAATGCATTTCTACAAGGAGAACTTGAGGATGAAGTCTATATGTATCCTCCACCAGGTCTTGAACATCTAGTGAAGAGAGGGAATGTACTGAGGTTAAAGAAGGCTATCTATGGGCTGAAGCAATCACCAAGAGCATGGTACAACAAGCTGAGCACAACTCTGAATGGCCGAGGCTTTAGGAAGTCAGAATTGGACCATACTCTCTTTACCCTTACTACACCCTCAGGTATGGTTGCTCTCCTTGTGTATGTGGATGATATCATTATCACAGGAAGTGATAAAGAAGGTATCAAAGCAACCAAGGAGTTTCTAAAGTCTATGTTTGAAATAAAAGACTTGGGAGAAATGAAATACTTTCTTGGAATTGAGATTTGTAGATCCAAGGAAGGTTTGTTCATGTCCCAAAGGAAGTATACACTTGATCTTTTGAAAGATGCAGGTGCTTATGGAGGCAAGACAGCAAGAATGCCAATGGAGGATGGCTACAAAGTACCAAGAGAGGGGGAGATTGAAGACAGCAAGCCATTTCATGATCCTAAACTCTATAGAAAACTTGTTGGAAAATTGATTTATCTAACCATCACAAGACCTGATATATGCTTTGCTGTGAATCAGGTGAGTCAACACATGCAGCTTCCCAAGGAACATCATTGGCGTATGGTGGAGAGGTTGCTGATGTATCTAAATGGCTCGCCGGATCAAGGTGTATGGATGGGGTGCAATGGAAGCACAGAAGTGGTGGGCTATTGTGATGCTGATTGGGCAGGTGATAGAGCTGACAGAAGATCAACAACCGGCTATTGCACATTCATTGGAGGCAACTTGGTGACTTGGAAGAGTAAGAAACAGAAGGTGGTGTCATGCTCTAGTGCAGAAGCTGAATATAGAGCCATGCTGAAGCTTACAAACGAGCTAGTTTGGATCAAGGGCATCTTGAAGCATTTGGAGATAGCACAAGACACTCCAATGACAATGCATTGTGACAACCAGGCCGCCATTCACATAGCCTCCAACTCGGTGTTCCATGAGAGAACAAAGCACATTGAGGTTGATTGCCACAAGGTGAGGCAGATGATTGTCCTAGGAGTCATCTTGCCATGTTATACTAGGAGTGAAGATCAGTTGGCTGATGTATTCACCAAGGCTGCAAGGCAAAAGACAATGGAGTCCATTCATATCAGATTGGGCCTCATTGATCTTGGGAAGAGAAGCAGCTGATCCCCTTAGTCATGAGATCTTTACTCTTTTTCCCTCATTAAGGTTTTGTCCCAATGGGTTTTCCTTAGTGAGGTTTTTAATGAGGAAGATCTCATGGCTGTCCAAGCTTAGTCTTTCACAAAGCTAAGCTTGAGGGGGAGTGTTGAGATGAAGAGTGTCAAGTGAAGAATGGAGATGAGGGTTGAGTAGAATGAAGAAGAGGAAGGATAGGAAGGTTTGGGAGCTTTGGGATCAGCCTGTCCGTACAAGGCCGTACATGGCCGTACATGACAGGACAGGCCGTACAAGATAGGATCGACCAAAGCTCAACCAAACCTCACCATAAGTTATCCGAGTTACTTAAGTAAAGAGGAGAAGTTACCTTGGCATTTGTGGATGGATCAGACCGTTGGAAAGGATAAGGGAGAGTCTTGGACAGGCTGGCACAGCTGGACACGGAAAAGCAAAAGGTATGAGCCAGCTAATGAAGGCTCACACGCGCGGCTCACCTCATTGGACAAGTTTGAAATGGCCTTTGACTCCACATGCTTACCTTATCCTCTTAGCTACGAAAACCCTTGTCTCTTCTCTTATAAAGTTGTAAACACTCTCATTAATACAATCAAGCAAGTTATGAGTCTCTCTTAGTCCTTCTAAAACTCTCTCTAGACTCCAAATCTTATTTCAGACTTTAATCTTTTCTAAACTCATTCTAATCTTCTCTAAACACTCAGATTACTCTTAACATCATTAAAACTATCATGGTATCAGAGCCAGGTTAGTGAGAGCCTGAGGTCGTGTGAGATTCTTTGAAGTTACAAGTTTGAAGCTTTGAAGAAACTCTTGTGTGTTCTTGGGTGTTTGAGAGGTTCCGGGTACATTTCAAGTTCAAGACTAGTTGTGGTGTGTTGTCTGAAGCTGCGTGGGTTGAAGATCGAGGCTGTGAGGGTTTCTACAAGTCATTCAACTCAAGATAGAGTTCCTGAAGCTTAGAGAGTTCATCATTCAACATGGAGAGTGGGATGAACATGAACATGAAGGTAGCCGTGTGTTTCAAGGGAAACAACTACTTGGTATGGTCAAGGATGGTGAGAACCACGGTGGGAAGCAAGGGGTTGTGGAAGCATATCAACCCCGGAGAAGCTCCAAAACTCATCACTCAAGGAGAGGATGATGGTGAGGCTGCAAGCAACGCGGCTGAGAAGTGGTATCAAGAGGACATGCTGGTGATGTCAGTGCTTCACGCATCCCTTGAGCCAGCAATCTTAGATGCCTACAGCTACTGTGAGCCTGCTAAGGAACTGTGGGACACACTGAAGAAGGTGTATGGGAATACATCAAACTTGAGCAGGGTGTTTGAGGTGAAGCAAGCGATTAACAACCTGGTACAAGAGGATATGGAGTTCACTAAACACCTTGGGAGATTCAGATCACTATGGTCCGAGATGGAGATGTTAAGGCCAAGCACTACAGATGCAGATGAGCTCAACAAGAGAAGAGAGCAAGACAAGGTCTTTGGCCTACTTCTCACCCTCAACCCGGCGTATAATGGTCTCATCCAGCACCTGCTTAGAGAAGACACTCTACCTGACCTTGAGGATGTGTGTGCGCGGATTCAGAAGGAGCAAGGCTCCATTGGGTTGTTTGCCAAGAAAGGAGACCTTTCCCTTGCAAGCCAAGCGACTCAAGAGGAAGGGAATGAAGCTACACAAGCAAATAAGGCTGCTGCGCATGGGAAGTATGAGGAGAGGAGGTTCAATGGGAACTGTGATCACTGCAAGAAGCATGGCCACAAGAAGAGTCAATGCTGGATCCTTCACCCACATCTCAAACCGGCAAAGTTCATGAAGGACCGTGAGGCAAGGGCTAATGTATCAGATGGAACGAGTGGAGCTGGTCCAAGCAAAGGAAAGGAGATAGATGGGCGTGAAGGAGGTGATGGGAAGTCTCTTGTAGCCTACACTGGAGCCCCAAGCAACCGTGGGAACTATGATCAAGAGTATCTAAGGAGATCCGACCTGGATGCTCTCATCAAGCTCTTTAAAGAGCATGGTAACACATTTGCTTATTCCTTTGGTGCTAGGGCTATAGAGAATGATGAGAATCTAACTAGAACTGATAGGATGCATGAAAGTGTGATTGAGATGTTAAACCAATCTAGAACGGCTAGTTTTGCTAGGAATGATCATGTATTCAAACCATCTAGTATCCTTGCTCATATTGCTAGGTCACATACCATTAAGCCTTTAGTAGTTGATTCTGGTGCATCTCATCATATGATAAGTGACACTAGTTTAATTAAAGACATTGTACCAATGAATGGTAATGTGATGATAGCTAATGGAGATAAGATACCTATTAGAGGAATAGGAAGTCTTAAACTGTTTGGTAAGGAGACTAAAGCCTTTTATATGCCTGAATTTACTTCAAACTTGTTATCTGTTAAGAAATGTGCTACTGATTTGCAATGCAATGTCATATTCAGTCCTAATGATGTGAAGTTTCAGGATATTAAAAGCAGCAAGATGATTGGAAAGGGAGTGACTAAAGGAGAATTGTATTTGCTCAAAGATCTTGCTCCTGTTTCTAGTTATAGCTGCTCGTTTACTTCTGTTTCTGGTTCTAGTTTAAGTAAAAATGCATTGTGGCATGCTAGATTAGGACACCCTCATAATAAGGCTTTAAAACTGATGTTGCCAGGTGTTTCCTTTGAGAATAATGAGTGTGAAGCTTGCATCTTAGGCAAGCATTGTAGAACTGTCTTTACCAAGTCTACTACTGTTTATGAAAAATGTTTTGATCTTATTCATTCTGATGTTTGGACTGCACCTTGCCTTTCTAGAGACAATCATAAGTACTATGTAACTTTCATTGATGAAAAATCCAAATACACCTGGTTAACTTTAATTCCAACCAAAGATAGGGTACTTGATGCATTTAAAAACTTTCAAGCCTATGTGACTAACCATTACAATGCCAAGATAAAAATTTTTAGGTCAGATAATGGAGGAGAGTACACAGGACAAGCATTCAAGCTACATCTATCTCAACATGGAATACTTCATCAGACAAGCTGTCCCTATACACCACAACAGAATGGTGTGGCTGAAAGGAAGAACAGGCACTTGATGGAAGTAGCCAGGTCCATGATGTTTCAATCCAATGTGCCTAAGAAGTTTTGGAGTGATGCAGTTGCTACGGCTTGTTATCTCATCAACAGGACACCAACTCTGATCCTTCAAGGACAATCACCATTTGAGGTATTGAATCAGTACAAACCTTCACTCGAGCATATGAAGATCTTTGGATGTTTGTGTTTTGTGATGGTGCCTGGAGAGATAAGAAACAAGCTAGAAGCTAAGAGTTCAAAGGCAATGTTCATTGGATACTCATCAAGTCAGAAAGGATACAAGTGCTATGATCCTAACACAAGGAGAGTGTTAGTATCTAGAGAAGTAAAGTTTGTTGAAGAAAAAGGATATTATGAAGAGCAGATTCAAGAAGATTTGAAGGATCTTACATCTGATAGAGCTGAAACCTTGAGGTTGATCCTAGAAGGGCTTGGAATCAACATGAACCAAGGACATCAGGGGGGGAGAAGCACAACTCCAGCACCGGATCATCAGACTTCCAACCTTGAGCATGAAGGGGGGAATGAAACAAGAACTCCAAACCTTGAGCGTGAAGAAACAAGTAGAGAAGAGAGTTCTGGCTCTCATGATCAAGGTGTGGAATCAGATGATCAACAAGAAGAAGCTAATGATCAGCTAAGGGAAGAGGGAGCTGAAGCAAGTCAGCTAGGAGAAGAAAGATCCGAAATGTTGTCACAAGAAGAAGAACAAGAGATGGCACAAGAAGGGCCAATGTTAAGAAGAAGTACAAGGCTGAGAAAGGACCCTTCCAGTTGGGTAAACACGAGAGTGTACTACAATGCCCAAGCTGTGGAGCATCCTACTCAGGCCGTGTGTTCTTTCAGTCAATATCCAAAAGCACATTGTGCATTTATGGTAAACTTGAATGAGAATCACATTCCAAGAAGCTATGAAGAGGCAATGGAGGATAAGGAGTGGAAGGAATCAGTAGGAGCTGAGGCAGGAGCTATGATAAAGAATGATACATGGTATGAGAGTGAACTACCAAAAGGGAAGAAGGCAGTGTCTAGTAGATGGATCTTTACAATCAAGTACAAGGCTGATGGGTCGATTGAGAGGAAGAAAACTAGACTAGTAGCAAGAGGGTTTACTCAGACATATGGAGAGGATTACATTGAGACATTTGCACCAGTAGCCAAGCTACACACAATTAGAATTGTTTTAAGCTTGGCTGTGAACCTTGGATGGGGATTGTGGCAAATGGATGTGAAGAATGCATTTCTACAAGGAGAACTTGAGGATGAAGTCTATATGTATCCTCCACCAGGTCTTGAACATCTAGTGAAGAGAGGGAATGTACTGAGGTTAAAGAAGGCTATCTATGGGCTGAAGCAATCACCAAGAGCATGGTACAACAAGCTGAGCACAACTCTGAATGGCCGAGGCTTTAGGAAGTCAGAATTGGACCATACTCTCTTTACCCTTACTACACCCTCAGGTATGGTTGCTCTCCTTGTGTATGTGGATGATATCATTATCACAGGAAGTGATAAAGAAGGTATCAAAGCAACCAAGGAGTTTCTAAAGTCTATGTTTGAAATAAAAGACTTGGGAGAAATGAAATACTTTCTTGGAATTGAGATTTGTAGATCCAAGGAAGGTTTGTTCATGTCCCAAAGGAAGTATACACTTGATCTTTTGAAAGATGCAGGTGCTTATGGAGGCAAGACAGCAAGAATGCCAATGGAGGAAAGACAACAAGAATGCCAATGGAGGATGGCTACAAAGTACCAAGAGAGGGGGAGATTGAAGACAGCAAGCCATTTCATGATCCTAAACTCTATAGAAAACTTGTTGGAAAATTGATTTATCTAACCATCACAAGACCTGATATATGCTTTGCTGTGAATCAGGTGAGTCAACACATGCAGCTTCCCAAGGAACATCATTGGCGTATGGTGGAGAGGTTGCTGATGTATCTAAATGGCTCGCCGGATCAAGGTGTATGGATGGGGTGCAATGGAAGCACATAAGTGGTGGGCTATTGTGATGCTGATTGGGCAGGTGATAGAGCTGACAGAAGATCAACAACCGGCTATTGCACATTCATTGGAGGCAACTTGGTGACTTGGAAGAGTAAGAAAAAGAAGGTGGTGTCATGCTCTAGTGCAGAAGCTGAATATAGAGCCATGCTGAAGCTTACAAACGAGCTAGTTTGGATCAAGGGCATCTTGAAGCATTTGGAGATAGCACAAGACACTCCAATGACAATGCATTGTGACAACCAGGCCGCCATTCACATAGCCTCCAACTCGGTGTTCCATGAGAGAACAAAGCACATTGAGGTTGATTGCCACAAGGTGAGGCAGATGATTGTCCTAGGAGTCATCTTGCCATGTTATACTAGGAGTGAAGATCAGTTGGCTGATGTATTCACCAAGGCTGCAAGGCAAAAGACAATGGAGTCCATTCATATCAGATTGGGCCTCATTGATCTTGGGAAGAGAAGCAGCTGATCCCCTTAGTCATGAGATCTTTACTCTTTTTCCCTCATTAAGGTTTTGTCCCAATGGGTTTTCCTTAGTGAGGTTTTTAATGAGGAAGATCTCATGGCTGTCCAAGCTTAGTCTTTCACAAAGCTAAGCTTGAGGGGGAGTGTTGAGATGAAGAGTGTCAAGTGAAGAATGGAGATGAGGGTTGAGTAGAATGAAGAAGAGGAAGGATAGGAAGGTTTGGGAGCTTTGGGATCAGCCTGTCCGTACAAGGCCGTACATGGCCGTACATGACAGGACAGGCCGTACAAGATAGGATCGACCAAAGCTCAACCAAACCTCACCATAAGTTATCCGAGTTACTTAAGTAAAGAGGAGAAGTTACCTTGGCATTTGTGGATGGATCAGACCGTTGGAAAGGATAAGGGAGAGTCTTGGACAGGCTGGCACAGCTGGACACGGAAAAGCAAAAGGTATGAGCCAGCTAATGAAGGCTCACACGCGCGGCTCACCTCATTGGACGAGTTTGAAATGGCCTTTGACTCCACATGCTTACCTTATCCTCTTAGCTACGAAAACCCTTGTCTCTTCTCTTATAAAGTTGTAAACACTCTCATTAATACAATCAAGCAAGTTATGAGTCTCTCTTAGTCCTTCTAAAAACTCTCTCCAGACTCCAAATCTTATTTCAGACTTTAATCTTTTCTAAACTCATTCTAATCTTCTCTAAACACTCAGATTACTCTTAACATCATTAAAACTATCAGGGAGCAGGGCTCAATGGGTTTGTTTGGAGGCAAGGGAGACTTATCTCTTGCAAATGCTGTGCAATCTGACCGGGAAGAGCCTCCACAAGCCAACAAAGTTGGTTACAACAAGTATGAGGATAGGAAGTTCAATGGGAACTGTGATCATTGCAAGAAGTATGGGCACAAGAAGATTCAGTCCTGGATACTCCATCCCCACTTGAAGCCGGCTAAGTTCATAAAGGAGAAAGAGGCAAGAGCTCACATGACTGAAGGATCAAGCGGAGCAGGGCCATCCAACCAAGGAACTGAAGTGGAGAACCGTGAAGGAAATGGAAAGGCTTTGGTGACCTATACTGGAGCTATCAACCCCCGAGGCAATGATCAAGACTTCATCAAGAGGTCCGAGATGGATGCACTCATCAAAATGCTCAAGGATAATGGTAACATTCATGGGTATTCATTTGGTGCTTCTAAGATTGCTAGGATTGATAGTAAAACTGGAATTGAACATTGCATTGATAGAAATGCTAGGATGAATGCATATAGATCACAATGTATCTGTCATAATGCCATCAATGCATCCAAACCATTGATTATAGATTCAGGTGCATCTCATCATATGATTAGTGACCTACTAATGGATGTGTGATGATTGCAAATGGAGATAAGATACCTATTAAGGGAATAGGATGTTGAGATGAGAGAATAAAGAGTTGATATATTGAGAGAGGAAGAGATTTGGAGCAGATAGTAACTTTGGAGTTTTACTGTGGTAACTTTAGTTTAACCACAGTAACAACTTGGGGAAGTTATCTGATGGGATGAGAAGGTAAATTAGTGAAGAGAAGAGAGGAATTTCGACCAAAGAGGATAAGGAAGGATAAGGGAGCACTTTGACAGCCTGTATGATGCTGTAAAGGAGAGGATGCTTTTACACTAGTGCAAGCATGTGAGAAAGCACAGCCAAGTGATTCAAAATGAGTTCCAGCCTGTCATTTGACTACACATGCTTATACATTTCGAATTTCCTTGTTGCTCTCTCTATTAATACTTGTAAACCTCATCAGTTATTAATTAATGGAGTTTTGAGTCTCTCTCTCTCTAGAATCTCTCTATTCTCTCTAATCTTTACTCTAATCTTCTCTGATTATTATTAAACACACTCTAAAACACAAAAGTGTTTATGGTATCAGAGCCAGGTTGCTCAAAAAGGGGGTGAGTGTGTGATTTATTTTTCGCAAATCTGGGTTCTTTCTTCAGTGTTCTTAGTGTTCTTGGTGTTCTTGAGTGTTCTTGGTGAGTCTGGGTTATGTTCTTCAGTCACTAGGCTCGTTTGGATCTTTCTGATGGAAACAAACAACCTAGTCATGGAGATGAAGCACAGATCTAGTATTCCATTGAAGCTTGAAGAGGAAACTGGTGGAAGTTGGTCAAGATGGGCAAAGGCAGTGTTGAGGAGCTGTGTGTTGTGGAGTAGTCATAAAAAGGGGAAGCCTTTAAGAAGAATGGCTATAGAAGCAGGTCAGGCGTGGAGTCTGAGGTATGTAGATAGAGTTGTTCAAGAAAACCATACAAGATGTGGGATTGAAGCAGCTCATGGGAGTAGATCCGATCTGAAGAAGGTTTGTGGAGTCAAGAGAGCTAACACAGACCTGAGAAGAGGAAAGGAAGAACTCCATCAGCTTGTGGGCAAGCTGAAATACTTGTGGAGAGAGTTGGATTTGTTGAGATCAAGAACATCAGATCCGGAGGTGATTCAAGAAAGGCTGGAGCAAGATGTAGTCTTGAGCCTTCTAGTGAGCTTAAACTCATCATATGGTCAGCTGATTATGCAAGTAGCCAAAGATGATGAGCGAGTAGATGTGGATGGGTTGTGTGAGCTTGTTCAGTCTTCATATAAAGTATATGAGAAGAGCAAGAGACTGATCAGGATCAGAGATGGTACAAGCTGTAAGAAGGGAAGGCTTAGAAAGCTTTCTAGAGTGTGGCTTAAGATGGGAAAGGCTTGGAAGAAGAACGTGGAGTCTGGTTATCTAAGTGATAAGATGAGCTTGAAGATGATCAAGGAGGTGGCTCAACAAGTGGTAAGAGGAGAGTGTTCTTACTCTGCCTATATGAGTAACTCAGTGGAGGATAGTATGGTTATGAAGGAGCAGGAGATCAAAGGAGCAGATGACCCTATCACAAAGAAAGAATGGGATGAGTTTGTCAAGTATGTGTATGCTTTGGCTACGACCCGGAGACAAGGTGCTCCTGCCTTAGCATCCACATCCAAACCCATTATCATTGATTCTGGAGCAACACATCATATGATCAGTGATAGAAGTCTGATAAGTGAAGTCAAGGCTGCAACAGGGAGTGTCATGATAGCTAATGGTGCTAGGATCCCAATAGAAGGAGTGGGAAACCTCAAGCTGTTTGAGAAGAACTCACCTGCGTTCTATTTGCCTCAATTCACTTCAAATCTGATATCAGTGAAGAAGGCCACAATTGATCTTGATTGTCAAGTAGTATTCAGGCCAAATGAGGTTGAGTTTCAAGACTTGAAGACTGGGAGAGTTATTGGTAGAGGGGACAGCAGGAATCAGTTGTATCATCTCCAAACAGCTAAGAACTCTAATCCTATTGATTCTATATGCTTGAGTAGTACTGCTGATAGGTGTGACAGTATTACTTGGCATGCTAGATTAGGACATCCTCATGCTCGTGCAATTGAATTGATTAAACCTAATATGTCATTCAATCACTTGGTATGTGAAGCTTGCATCTTAGGGAAGCATTGTAGAACTGTTTTTCCCACATCAGAGACCATATATGCAAATTGTTTTGATCTTATTCATTCTGATGTGTGGACATCCCCTTGTATGTCTAGAGAAAACCAGAAGTATTTTGTGACATTCATAGATGAGAAGTCTAAGTATACATGGATCACATTGCTGCCATCTAAGGATAGAGTGTTTGAAGCTTTTGTCAACTTCCAAGCATATGTAACTAACCATTACAACGCTACTGTGAAGGTACTACGGTCTGATAATGGAGGAGAATACACCAGTCATGCCTTCAAGAATCATTTGGCTAAACATGGGATAGTGCATCAGACCAGTTGTCCTTACACACCACAGCAGAATGGGGTAGCTGAGAGGAAGAATAGGCATCTAATGGAGGTGGCTAGATCCATGATGTATCATGCTAGTGTTCCAAAGAGGTTTTGGGGTGATGCTGTTCAGACTGCATGCTATCTTATCAATCGGATTCCAACTAAGGTATTGCAGAATCTGTCTCCGTTTGAAGTGCTGAACAAGAGCAAGCCACACATAGATCATCTGCGTGTCTTTGGATGTCTATGTTATGTCTGGGTTCCAGGAGAACAGAGAAACAAGTTGGAGGCAAAGAGCACTAAAGCAATGCTCATTGGGTACTCAGTAACTCAGAAGGGGTACAAGTGCTATGATCCAGCAACCAGGAGAGTGTTGGTGTCTAGAGATGTTAAGTTCATAGAGACCAAGGGTATTATGAAGAAAGAATTGGAAAGACTTGGAAGATCTGTCTCAAGAACCAAGAAACATGGCAGAGAATCTGAGGAACATATTGGAAAGGCTTGGGGTAAACATGTCCCAGGATAAGGTTAGAGAACCTGAAAGAACAACTCCCCTTGATCATGAGGGGGGAAATGAGTCTGAATTATCAGTTTTGAGTAAAGTAAAAGATAATCTGAGTTTAGATAAGAATAGAGAAGAGATTAGAGTAGATTTGAGAGATTAAGAGACTAATGGAGAATCATTGTGAAAAGTATAGAGAGATTGATTTGTTTAGAACTGTCTAATCTTTTATTAATGAGAGAGTTTACAATATATAGACTTTAGATCCTAGGGCTTCATAAGGATAAAGTAGAACAAGCATGTGTAGTCAATGAAGAGAGGCGCGCCTAATTCAAACTGAGCCAATGAGGAGCTTCACATGTGTGACCGGATGGATAAGGTTTGCTTTCCCTTTACAGCTCGTGTCCAGCCTGTCAAGCCGCGTCCCTTATCCTATCTTCAACGGTCTGCTCAGTTACTCCCAAAGGTTAACTCCTTCTAAGTTACCTTTCACCTCAAGGTAGAGTAACTTCCCATTTGGCTGTGTCCTACTTGTACGGACAGTACGGCCAGTGTACGGCCTGTACGGTCTTGTCTCGGCCTAACTCCTCTTAATGCCTTCTTCTCCTCATTCCTTCTTCCCAAGGTTTCCTAAGCCTTCATAGTTTAACTCCTCATCTCAACACTCCCCCTCAAGCTTAGCTTTGTGAAAGTCTAAGCTTGGATGGCCATGAGATCTTCCTCATTAAAACCTCACCAAGGAAAACCCATTGGGACAAAACCTTGATGAGGGAAAAAGAGTAAAGACCTCACAGCCAAGAGGATCAGCTCCTTCTCTTCCCAAGATCAATGAGGCCCAACCTGATGTGAATGGACTCCATTGTCTTCTGTCTTGCAGCCTTGGTGAACACATCAGCCAACTGATCTTCACTCCTTGTATAGCATGGCAAGATGACTCCTAGAATGATCATCTGCCTCACCTTGTGACAATCAACTTCAATGTGCTTGGTTCTCTCATGAAACACCGAGTTGGAGGCAATGTGGATGGCAGCTTGGTTATCACAATGCATTGTCATTGGCGTGGCTTGATCAATCTCCAAATGCTTCAAAATGCCTTTGATCCACACCAGCTCGTTGGTAAGCTTCAGCATAGCTCTATACTCAGCTTCTGCACTTGAGCAAGAGACCACCTTCTGCTTCTTACTCTTCCACGTAACCAAGTTGCCTCCAATGAATGTGCAATAGCCTGTGGTTGATCTCCTGTCTGCTCTATCACCAGCCCAATCCGCATCACAGTATCCAACCACTTCAGTGCTCCTATTGCAACCCATCCATACTCCTTGATCAGGTGAGCCGTTGAGATACATCAAGATCCTCTCAACCATATGCCAATGATGCTCCTTAGGCACTTGCATGTGTTGACTCACCTGATTCACAGCAAAACAAATGTCAGGTCTAGTTATGGTAAGGTAAATCAATTTACCAACTAGTTTTCTATAGAGTTTAGGATCCTAATAAGGTTTGCTGTCTTCAATCTCCCCCTCTCGTGGGGCTTTGTAGCCATCTTCCATAGGCATCCTTGCTGTCTTGCCTCCATAAGCACCTGCACCTTTCAAAAGATCAAGTGTATACTTCCTTTGGGACATGAACAACCCTTCCTTGGATCTACATATCTCAATTCCAAGAAAGTATTTCATTTCTCCCAAGTCTTTAATCTCAAACATGGATTTAAGAAACTCCTTGGTTGCAATGATACCTTCCTTATCACTTCCTGTGATAATGATATCATCAACATACACAAGGAGTGCAATCATACCTGAGGGAGTAGTGAGTGTGAAGAGAGTGTGATCTAGTTCAGACTTCTTGAATCCTCGGCCATTAAGGGTAGTGCTCAGCTTGTTGTACCAAGCTCTTGGTGATTGCTTCAACCCATAGATAGCTTTCTTTAGTCTCAACACATTTCCTCTCTTCACTAAGTGTTCCAAGCCTGGAGGAGGATGCATATACACTTCATCCTCAAGTTCTCCTTGTAGAAATGCATTCATCACATCCATTTGCCATAAGCCCCATCCAAGGTTCACAGCCAAGCTTAATACAATCCGGATTGTGTGTAGTTTAGCTACTGGTGCAAAGGTTTCAATGTAATCTTCTCCATAGGTTTGAGTGAAACCCCTTGCAACCAGTCTTGACTTCTTCCTCTCAACTGTTCCATCAGCCTTATACTTGATTGTGAAGATCCATCTACTAGTCACAGCCTTCTTCCCTTTTGGTAACTCACTCTCATACCATGTATCATTCTTGATCATAGCTCCTGCCTCAGCTCCAACTGATTCCTTCCATTCTTTATCCATCATTGCCTCTTCATAGTTTCTTGGTATGTAGTTCTCATCCAAGTTTACCATAAAAGCACAATGTTCTTCAGGGTATTGAGCAAAGGAACACACAGCCTGAGAAGGATGCTCCACAGCTTGGGCATTGTAGTACACTCGCGTGTTTACCCAAGAGGAAGGATCCTTTCTCAGCCTTGTGCTTCTTCTCAATACTGGTTGGTTCTGAACCTGCTCCTCTTGGACACTCGGTTCTGGTGCTTCCGCCTGAGCTTCTACTTCTCCTTGGCTTTGATCACCTTGATTGTGAGAGCCTGAAACACTCTCTTCTTCTTCTTCACTCAAGCCGGCTCCATCCTGACCATCTTCTTGAGTTTCAGATTCCCTGCCCCCCTCACGATCAAGGTGAGGTGACTGATTAGCTTCAACAGGGGCCAGAGAACTCTCATGTTGGTTCCTACTCCCCACATTGGGATCCTGGTTCATCTTGATACCTAGACCTTCCACAATCAGTCTTAAGGCGCCTGCCTTATCTGATGTTAGATCCTTTAGCTCCTCTTGATTCCTTTCTTCATAGTATTAGATTTTGTGATTTAAAGAGTGATTAAGTTTAATCTGAGACTTAAAGAGATTGGAGATTAAGAACAAGAGAGAGAGAGACTCAAAACTCCATTAATTAATAACTGATGAGGTTTACAAGTATTAATAGAGAGAGCAACAAGGAAATTCGAAATGTATTGTTGAGATGAGGAAGTCATTATGAGAAGGAGAGGAAGAGCTAAGCAAGTGATGGGAAAGAGTACGGACAGTACGGCCTATGTACGGACAGGGGCTTGGCCGTACATCTGAGGAAACATGAAGGAAGAAGGAGATGGGTGAGTAAAGCCTCTAGAGTACACAGAAGGTCTCAAGACTGATCAGACCGTTTAGGGATAAGGGCGGGACGAGCCTTATCCATCCAGGCCGTGGACAGGCTGTAAAGGCCAAGCGTGTGAGCCTTACCATCCGTGAATTCAAAAGAGACGCTCCCCCCTTTGGCTTGACTTCACATGCTTATGACTAGTGCTGCTTTATCTTGACTTGTAAACCCTAATGCCTCTTCTATAAATATTGTAACCTCATCTCATAATAATATTAGACAGTTCTAAACAATCTCTCTCTATACTCATTTCATTATGATTCTCCATTAGTCTCTAATCTGTCTCTTAATCTCTTATTCTCTTCTATAATCCTTTCTAAACTCAGATAATCATCTATATCCTTAAATCTCATATGTATAAGCATGTGTAGTCAAATGAAAGGCTGGAGCTCCTTTTGAATCACTTGGCTGTGCTTTCTCACATGCTTGCACTAGTATAAAAGCATCCTCTCCTTTCCAGCATCATACAGGCTGTCAAAGTGCTCCCTTATCCTTCCTTATCCTTTCTGGTCGAATCTTATCTCTTCTCTTCACTAAGTTACCTTCTTATCCCATCAGATAACTTCCCCAAGTTGTTACTGTGGTTAAACTAAAGTTACCACAGTAAAACTCCAAAGTTACTGTCTGCTCCAAATCTCTTCCTCTCTCAATATATCAACTCTTTATTCTCTCATCTCAACACTCCCCCTCAAGCTTGACCATGTGGAACAACTCAAGCTTGGAAGGACCATGAGATCTCCCTCATTAAAACCTCATTAAGGAAACCCATTGGGACAAAACCTTAATAAGGAAAGAGTAGAGATCACATGATCAGGAGAGTGTATAGACTAGCCCTTAGGCGAGAGATCAATGAGTCCTAACCTGATGTGTATGGACTCCATTGTCTTTTGCCTTGCTGCCTTTGTGAACACATCTGCTAACTGATCCTCACTCCGAGTATAACAAGGTAGAATTACCCCAAGAATCATCATCTGCCTCACCTTGTGACAATCAACCTCAATGTGCTTTGTTCTCTCATGGAACACAGAATTAGATGCAATGTGGATAGCTGCTTGATTATCACAATGCATTGTCATTGGCGTTGCTTGAATAATCTCCAGATGCTTCAAAATCCCTTTTATCCATACTAGCTCATTTGTAAGCTTCAGCATTGCTCTATACTCGGCCTCAGCACTGGAACATGACACTACCTTCTGCTTCTTACTCTTCCAAGTGACCAAGTTACCACCAATGAATGTACAATAGCTTGTGGTTGATCTTCTGTCTGCTCGGTCTCCAGCCCAATCTGCATCACAGTAGCCTACAACCTCAGTACTCTTGTTACATCCCATCCATACTCCAAGACCAGTAGTTCCATTCAGATACATCAAGATCCTTTCCACCATCCGCCAATGGTGCTCCTTAGGAACTTGCATGTGTTGACTGACTTGATTCACACGCAAAACACACATCAGGTCTAGTAATGGTAAGATAAATCAACTTCCCCACTAGCTTCCTATATAGCTTAGGATCATGGAACGGATTGCTATCCTCAATCTCCCCCTCACGTGGAACCTTGTAACCATCCTCCATTGGCATCTTGGCTGTCTTTCCTCCATAGGCATCTGCTCCCTTCAAGAGATCAATCACATACTTCCTTTGGGACATAAACAATCCTTCCTTTGATCTGCATATCTCAATCCCAAGAAAATACTTCATTTCCCCCAAGTCTTTAATTTCAAAGCTTGCCTTGAGATACTCCTTTGTAGCCTTAATACCTTCCTTATCACTGCCTGTGATGATGATATCATCCACATACACAAGCAACACCACAATACCAGATGAGGTGGTTAGGGTAAAGAGAGTGTGATCCAATTCTGACTTTCTGAACCCTCTCCCATTCAGTGTAGTACTCAACTTGTTGTACCATGCCCTTGGAGACTGCTTGAGACCATAGATAGCTTTCCTCAACCTCAACACATTACCCTTCTTTACTAGATGTTCAAGACCTGGTGGTGGATGCATGTATACTTCATCTTCCAACTCTCCTTGAAGAAATGCATTCTTCACATCCATTTGCCACAAATCCCACTCAAGATTCACAGCTAAAGATAATACAATCCTGATAGTATGAAGTTTAGCCACAGGAGCAAAGGTCTCAACATAGTCCTCACCATATGTCTGAGTAAATCCTCTTGCCACCAACCTAGACTTGCGCCTCTCTATTCTTCCATCAGGATGAAACTTGATTGTGAACACCCATTTACTAGTCACTGCCTTCTTCCCTTTAGGCAGCTCACTCTCATACCACGTTTCATTCTTAATCATGGCTCCGGACTCATCAGCAACTGAATCTCTCCACTCCTTTAAAGCCATAGCTTCTTCATATGTCCTTGGAATATATGAGATTTAAGGATGTAAATGATTATCTGAGTTTAGAAAGGATTATAGAAGAGAATAAGAGATTATGAGACAGATTAGAGACTAATGGAGAATCATAATGAAATGAGTATAAGAGAGATTGTTTAGAACTGTCTAATCTTTATTAAGGGATGAGATTACATATATATAGGTCCATACACTTAGGTTTTTCGAAATCATAAGCATGTAGAGTCAAAGGGGAGCCTAAGCTTTAATTTGAACCGGCCAATGGTGTCTCTCCACACGTTTGTAGCATCTTTCTTATCCAAGACCAGATGCTCTTCCTTTCCAGCCCTTGCCAGCCTGTCCTAGGTGTCAAGCCGTGCCTTCCTTATCCTCTCAACGTTCGGATAAGGTCTTGGCCGAGTGTAACTTCTCCTCAGTACATCAAAGTTACTTGGATAGTTACTTGACCGCTTTCACCTTGTACGGCCTGGTCACTTGTACGGCCTGGTACGGCCTCTCCATCTGTACCATCCCCTTCACCTTATTCAGCCTCTTAACCCTTTTGCTCTCTTATGATCTCAACTCCTTTGTGTCTCTACTTCACATGTCTCAACTCATCTCAACACTCCCCCTCAAGCTTAGCTTTGTAAAAGCCTAAGCTTGGATGGCTATGAGACCTTCCTCATTAAAAACCTCACCAAGGAAAACCCATTGGGACAAACCTTGATGAGGGAAAAGAGTAAAGACCTCACAGCCAAGAGGATCAGCTCCTTCTCTTCCCAAGATCAATGAGGCCCAACCTGATGTGAATGGACTCCATTGTCTTCTGTCTTGCAGCCTTGGTGAACACATCAGCTAACTGATCTTCACTCCTCGTGTAACATGGCAAGATGACTCCTAGGATGATCATTTGCCTCACCTTGTGGCAATCAACTTCAATGTGCTTGGTCCTCTCATGAAACACCGAGTTGGATGCAATGTGAAGGGCTGCTTGGTTATCACAATGCATTGTCATTGGTGTGGCTTGATCAATCTCCAAATGCTTCAAGATGCCTTTGATCCACACCAACTCGTTGGTAAGCTTCAGCATAGCTCTATACTCAGCTTCTGCACTTGAGCAAGAGACCACCTTCTGCTTCTTACTCTCTCCATGTCACCAAGTTGCCTCCAATGAATGTGCAATAGCCTGTGGTTGATCTCCTGTCTGCTCTATCACCAGCCCAATCTGCATCACAGTATCCAACCACTTCAGTGCTTCCATTGCAACCCATCCATACTCCTTGATCAGGTGAGCCGTTGAGATACATCAAGATCCTCTCCACCATGCGCCAATGATGCTCTTAGGAACTTGCATATGTTGACTCACCTGATTGACAGCAAAACAAATGTCAGGTCTAGTTATGGTAAGATAAATCAATTTGCCAACTAGTTTTCTATAGAGTTTAGGATCCTGATAAGGTTTGCTGTCTTCAATCTCCCCCTCTCGTGGGACTTTGTAACCATCCTCCATAGGCATCCTTGCAGTCTTGCCTCCATAAGCACCTGCACCTTTCAAAAGATCAAGTGTATACTTCCTTTGGGACATGAATAAACCTTCCTTGGATCTACATATCTCAATTCCAAGAAAGTATTTCATTTCTCCCAAATCTTTAATCTCAAACATGGATTTAATGAACTCCTTGGTTGCTATGATACCTTCCTTATCACTTCCTGTGATAATGATATCATCAACATACACAAGAAGTGCAATCATACCTGAGGGAGTTGTGAGTGTGAAGAGAGTGTGGTCTAGTTCAGACTTCTTGAAGCCTCGCCCATTCAGAGTAGTGCTCAGCTTGTTGTACCAAGCTCTTGGTGATTGCTTCAGCCCATAGATAGCTTTCTTCAATCTCAACACATTCCCTCTCTTCACTAAGTGTTCTAGGCCTGGTGGTGGATGCATATATACTTCATCCTCAAGTTCACCTTGTAAGAATGCATTCTTCACATCCTTTTGCCATAACCCCCATCCAAGATTCACAGCCAAGCTTAATACAATCCGTATTGTATGTAGTTTAGCTACTGGTGCAAAGGTTTCTATGTATCTTCTCCATAAGTTTGAGTGAAACCTCTTGCTACTAGCCTTGACTTCTTCCTCTCAACTTTCCATCAGCCTTATACTTGATTGTGAATATCCATTTACTACTCACATCCTTCTTCCCTTTTGGTAACTCACTCTCATACCATGTATCATTCTTGATCATGGCTCCTCCTGCCTCAGCTCCAACTGATTCCTTCCATTCTTTATCCATGATTGCTTCTTCATAGCTTCTTGGAATATAGTTCTCATCCAAGTTAACCATGAATGCCACAATGTTCTTCGGGGTATTGAGCAAAGGAACACACAGCTTGAGAAGGATGATCCACAGCTTGGGCATTGTAGTACACTCGCGTGTTTACCCAAGAGGAAGGATCCTTTCTAAGCCTTGTGCTTCTCCTCAATACTGGTTGTTCTTGCACTTGAACCAGCTCATCTTGTATATGCGGTTCTTGTGCTTCATCTCCTTGGTCTTGCTCACCTGATGATGAGAACCTGAGTTGAACTCTTCTCCTTCTTCACTCAAGCCTCTCCTTCTTGGCCATTTTCTTGAGTTTCAGGTTCCTCCCCCCCTCATGATCAAGGTGAGGTGTTGAGCAGCTCTACTTGGTTCATTTGAGCTCTCTTCTGGTTGTCTATTTGTGGACTGATCCTGATTCATCTTGATACCAAGACCTTCCAAAATAATCCTTAAGACTCCAGCCTTATCTGATGTAAGTCCCTCAAGTCTTCTTGATTCTTCTCTTCATAGTATCCTCTTTCTTCAATGAACTTCACATCTCTAGATACAAGTACCCTTCTAGCTTCTGGATCATAACACTTATATCCCTTTTGAGTTGTTAGTAGCCAATGAACATTGCCTTTCGGCTTCTTGCTTCTAGCTTGTTCCTCAACTCTCTGGTACCAACACATACACAAGCATCCAAACACTTTCATATATGCCAAAGATGGCTTGCGCTTGTTCAGTACCTCAAATGGTGCTTGATCCTTCAACACCCTTGTCGGCATTCGGTTGATTAGATAGCAAGCAGTGGATACAGCATCACTCCAGAATCTCTTAGGTACATTGGCTTGGAACATCAATGATCGAGCCACCTCCATCAAGTGCATGTTCTTCCTCTCCTCAGCTACACCATTCTGTTGTGGTGTGTAGGGACAGCTTGTTTGATGAAGTATTCCATGATGATCTAGATGACTTTTGAACGCATAGCTTGTGTACTCTCCTCCATTATCTGATCTCAAAATTTAATCTTAGCATGATAATGGTTAGTCACATAACTTGAAAGTCTTGAATGCATCTATCACCCTATCTTTGATGGAATAAGTGTTAACCAGGTGTATTTAGATTTTTCATCAATGAATGTGACAAGTACTTATGATTGTCTCTAGAGAAACTAGGTGCAGTCCACACATCAGTATGAATCAAATCAAAGCATTTTCATAAACAGTAGATGTTCTTGGAAACACCATTCTTACAATGCTTGCCTAAGATGCAAGCTTCACACTTATCATTTTCAAAAACCACACCGGTAACATCAAGTTTAAAGCCTCTCATGGGGATGACCTAGTCTAGCATGCCACAATGCATTTTTATTCAAACTAGAAGCAGAAGTAAATGAGCAGTTATGATTGGAAACAGATCAAGCTTCTCAAGCATGTATACTCTCTCCCCCTTTGTAACTCTTTTCAATCAATTGGCTGCTCTCAATATCCTGAAACATCACATCATTAGGACTGAATATAACATTACAATTCAAATCAGTAGTACACATGTTGAAATGAGC